>NW_005871582.1:496061-500728 GCF_000147115.1 Myotis lucifugus | reverse complement strand
AAGCCGGTGTGGGCAGAAGGAGGCAGCCTCTAGGCGGCACCCAGGCCTGAGCCGGGGCGGGAGGGAACGTGGCCTGGGTGAGAGACCAGAACTTGGGACAGGGAGATGGCACCTCTCCCAGGGCAGGGCCCAGACACCCAGAGACAGGGCAGTGTGACCAAGCTCCTCCCGCTACCTGGCGGGAGGCCCAGGGGCAGTAGCCAGTGGGCTGACACCCCCGGGGCTGTAGCACTGCCTTCCTGGGCTAGCTCCACTCTACCTGGCTCTCTGACCTGGGCCAGTCCCTTCCTACCTGGGCTTCACCTCCTCAGGCACCGACAGCCTGGGCAGGGCTTTCACGGAGCACAGGGAGAGGAGGACAAGTGGGAAAGGGGCCGAGGGGGGAGCATCCCAGCAGAGGGGTTTGGTTCGTGGGCCTAGCTCGGCACCCAGGGGGCTGTCCAACAGTCCCAGCAGGACAGCAGGGCTGAGGCGCCCTCTCCTACCCCCTACCCACGCAGCACCTGGCCCAGGAGTGCCTTTCCCCCCAGACACCCACCTGCAGGGGTGGGGTGGAGGGGCCCTGACGCCCTGAGAGCTAACCCTGCACCCCCAGTTTTAAGGCCACAACAAGCCTCAGCCACCCGGACCCAGAGGGGAGACGGCCATGGGGAGATGCTGGGTCCAGCCAGCCTGTTCTCCCCTGGGCTGCGTCTTCATGGGCCACCTACCAACACACAGATGCCAACATCCACAGGCACACAAACATACACAACACAGGGACGCTGACACAGGGGGGCTGACACACACGCAAACACACGCCTGTAAGTTACCCAGAGACACACAAAGGCACTCATTCCTTGCAGACCTCCTGGCGCAACACTAATGCACAGAGACTGGCACCCCCTGGGCACTCACAGGACACCCACATCCCCACATCCCCACATCCCCACATCCCCAGCAGGCCAGCTGCACACAGACACACGCACACCTCACCCCTGCCCGAGACGACCAGGGACCTCAGTGTCTCACTCAGGCACACTGGTGGCCTGGGCCAGCGGCCTCAAGTCAGGGCTGCCCGGGCCATGCCATCTCCCTCAGCAGTGCTCCCTGTCACTGCCCTGCCTTGCACTCTCTGTCCATGTCACCAGGTCCCCTCTCCAGACCAGAAACCCAGGGCCGCGTGTGTGCAGTTCAGTTCAGCTGACGTAAGTCAAGCACCTTTTCTGCACCGGACACTATGGATGTGGAGGTGAACATAGGACAGTCCCCATTGTGGACAGCCGGGCAGGGACAGGTGTGTCCAAAGGCCGTGTGAGGGAAGCAGGCCTGGGGCCAGGGGGCACGAGAGGCAGCACTGGCAGGTGGAAGGCCAGGGCTCCCAGTCTTAGGTCCTCCAGAGGAGCGTTCCAGAGTTTCCAATGCCAGGCCGTGTGCCAGTCAGTGAAACCAGGACCTCGGGGTGGACTCGGCACTGCTTCCTCCCAGACTCTGCTGGCTCGGACCTGCCGCCAGGCCTGGGAGGCTCTGTTGGTATATTCCGTCCACTGGGCAACGCCCGCTGAGGATTTCCAGGGCAGGCCCACCGTGCCGGCCAGAGGTTGGGATGGGGTGGGGAGGGGTTGGAAGGCTCAGAGGAGCTCACAGTCTAGTTGGGACCACAGACCCTGCACAGATGGGACCATTAAGGAACAATACCCGCAGGTGTGGTGGCAGCGTGTTCTGGGGACCTGGAGCCACTCATTTTGGACAGAGGCCTTGGCGGGCCAGGAAGGCAGCCAGACTGGTTGGTATCAGGAGACCCCGCTCTGGCCCTGGCTCGGCGCCCACCTGCTGTTGGTGATGATGGTATCAGGCCTGGCAGAGCAGTGAGACGGGCAGCGTTTGCCTCGGTTCCCGCCTGCCCCTGGCGTCGCTGCCTCTTCCCTGCAGCTGCCCCCACCAATACTCCAGGAGAAGCCCCTCCGCAGGTGCTTGTATGCCAACAGGGTCATCTGTAAGCTCCTTGCCGTTCAGAGGGTGAAAGGTAGACATTCAGGAGACACAGAATAGGGCTAGAGCGGTCCACGTGGCTAGCACCCCATAAGCGATCCTGTCACTCCTGAAGATGGGCATGCACGGGGACGTACACAGGCCCTCACGGGGGTGAGGTGCAGACCCAGCCTCACACATAGACACGTCTTACTGCACACGCAGACTCATACTTGCACACACTCGTGCCCAGAGATGTACCCACAGACACACAGACACACGGGCCCACACACATGCGCACACATGCACACCCAGAGACACATGGCCACATGCACACATGCGTGAAGACTCATCCTGGAAGGGGCCTCAGGAGTGATGCTGAGGAAAGGTCTAGATCCCGTCATGCCCAACTCGGGCTCCGACCCAGGGCCCAAGGACCGGAGCCCTTTCCCTGCTGGGGCATGAGCTCAGCGCCCAGGGAACAGCATGACCAGCAAGTGCCCCCGCCCCAGCCTACAAGGCCCCCCTCCTTCACCGGCCCTGGGACGCGCATCCAGTAGAGGAGGGCAGGGGTGGCCGCCCTACACAGCCTCCCGTCCAGGGCAACCCCTCGTGCCACGTACATAAGAAAGGCAGGCTCCACTCCACTGCCAAGACCAGTGTCCGACATGGGGATGCAAAATCGAGAAGCAGGCCTTCTCTGCCCCTTCAGAGGCAAGCCTCACCCCAGTTGGGCCTGGTCACCACTCCCCTGGCCTCAGAGATGCAGCTGGGGTGAGGGTAGGCCAGCCTGCTGGGTGGGGACTGAGCGCTCAGGAATCCAGATGCTTCAGGGCAGGGGTGGAGGTAGTGGGGGGGGGTCAATCTTCAGACTGCCAGGCCCAAGAACCCCATGCCGGGTCCCTTCAAATGAGGCACTGGAGGGAGGGGGGATACGACATCCCAGGAATCAGGTCAGGGGATCTGGGGGACCTGGGGGCTCCACCTCTGGCCCTTGCCCGGGGAACAGAGTTGCAAGCAGCAGGGTCTCACCTTCCTTGTCCTCTGCACTGGGCATTCACAGAGCTCACAAAGTCTCCCCCCTGCACCCCGTCCCCTTTAACTGACCCCAGCCTCCCCCCTCCCAGGGAGTCCCAGAGTCCGGGCAAGGCAGGGCTCCTGTGCCTGCTCCCTTCCTGGTAAAGCCATGGGTTGGAGCTCAGCCTGAAGTGAGAGACGGGGTGAGGGCAGACACACCGCAGGTGCAGCCAGGACAAGGCTGCGTGGCGCCGAGGTCCCTGGGGTGGCAGACACCGTTCAGAGTCCCCGTCTCTGCGGTAAAGAAGGTGCCGGCTGGCAGGTCGGATAGAAACTTGTGCTTTAATAGATCTCTGTGTGAGTGTGGGCGTGAGTGTGCGCGTCTGCAGGGCCTCAGCGGGCCTCTGTCCTTGTTCTCTGCTCATCCTCGCAGCCAACGGAGGCCCCTCCTGTGGGCCGCCCCTGCCCCGGGCACCCCGGCTGGCAGAGGTCAGTCTTTGGTACGATGCAGACACTTTGGTGTGCCAGGGGCGGGGCGGGGGGCCGAGCAGCTCTCATCATCTCTGCAGCGCCAAGAGGAAGACGGCCACGGGCCCCCAGAGCTGTGGGCGGGGCTGGTGGGGCACTCCGCTGCCCGGCATCACCACCACTGGACAGGAGAGAGGGAGACAGCCGGGCGCCAGTCAGTCTGGAGGACCAGGGAGCCGAAGGCAGGCGGGGGGAGGGGCTGTGGGAGGGCCTGTTACTTTCCCCCGCTCTCTGGGCACCTGAAGCAGACATTGCCCTCATGCACATAGACGCACATCAGCACAGACTTGAGGTGTGTGGTGTGGGAGTTAACTCAGCCTGCGGGGGTCCGGGTCCTGGCTCTGTGGCTAAGACATGGGCGTTCACTGGACCTCAGTGGGCCTCAGTTTTCCCATCTGTAAAATGAGTCTAATAGTAAGAGCCACCCCAGAGGACTGCTTTGAGGATTGAATGAGCTCATGCGTGTACAGGTTTTTGTATCTTGCCTGGTACATAGCGATTGCTCAGTAAACCTGAGCTGTTATGACTGCAAACATCTGGCCCCCGGGGGAGCACACGCTCACATCTGGGCCACGCACACAGAGATACGTGAAGACAGAAGCACAGGAGGCACTGCGGTACGAAGACAGCCAAGCACTCACAGGAGGGCAGGGTCTGGTCTAACTGTCCCACACACCCCACAGCCTGAGCCCGGCTGGAGCCTGCGTGTGCACCTCGTCACTGACGCACACAGCTGTCACCCAGCCTCTCCGAGCCCCCATTCACAGACACAGACACTCTCCTCCCCCTGACACAGGTGCCCACCCCCAAAGCCTCCCCCAGATCCACCCCCCTTTCAGTCATCACCTTTATTGGGATCTATCTGCTTCCGGGGACACTCTCCCTTCTTCAGTGTGACATCATCTATGGCGATATCTCCCAGGTAGCCTGAGCCTCGAACCCCCTCAAAAATAATCTGGGGTGGGGTCAGAGAGCAGGGAGCAGAGGTTAGGGAGGTTCTGCAAGACAGACTGCACCCCCTCCCTCAAGACCCTGGGAGCCCCCATCCCCACACCCTGCTGCTTTCCGCATCAGCTCCCAGGACTCCCAGGAACAACACGGGCCTTCCGAAGTGATTCCCGCCCAGAGCACCCGTCCAGGGGCTGGGAGTGCCTGTGAGGGGCTTGGGCCGG
>NW_005871582.1:489662-495524 GCF_000147115.1 Myotis lucifugus | reverse complement strand
ACACACACACACACACACACACACACACACACCCCTCCGCCCTCTCGACAGGGAACTGGTCCCAGGATGATGGGCCCACGTCTGCGCTCACAGCAGGATTCCAAAACACACAACGCATACCCATGATACGTGGGATGATTTCTGGAAGTACAGCAACAAACTACAATTTTAATACTTTTATATGTTTTAAGATGTGAATAAAGCTAGCCCTTTGAATCCACGGCTCTCCCAGCCTACCCTGAGCCCCCAGTGACATAAAAGACCCGGCTCAGAGGGAAGAGGAGTGGACTCAGGCGGTGCAGGGTGGCTGGCATAGCTGCCCACAGACAAAGCCACACCATCTGTGACACCAGACAGACAGACCCCCTGTGGGGGAGAGCCACCAAATGTTACCTGCTGAGATGAAAGGACTTGGCTTGGACCAAAAAGAGCCCTCGAAACACAAGGTCTGGGGACAGCTGGTGCCTAGAGCTGCCAGGTAGGGTGGGCGGGGAGGGCAGAGGAGGGACTGGGACAGCAAGAAATGCCCCTTTCCCCAGCAGCAGATCCAGGCCTGGGCAGGGGACCCTCGCCAGCAGATGGGGCCACGAGAGGGCTGCCACCAGCACCCAGTGGCCAGGGGGTGCCACACTGACTCCAGCAGGCTCAAGCCCCAGTGCCTTCCGGGCTCCCCACCAGCCCCAAAGGGACCTCTTTCCCTCCCCCTTCCTGGAGATCTCCCCCTGTCCCTACCCCACTTGGGGTCCAGCCTCATTCATACCTTTTCTTCCTCCTGCACCACCCTGTCCCAAGGACACTGATAAGGGAACCCCACTTTTCACTGTTCAAACAAAAATTGAATTTCTGCCCCCTTCCCTGAGCCCCCCATTAGCTCCAAGATCTCCCTGCTCAGGGGCTTCCTGACAGAATTCAGTGTCGACCTTCAAACCCCCTTAAGGGCGGGCCTGCTCAGTGCGTTCTCCCCTGTGTTCCTCAGCCGAATGGGGAATGGGCCTGCATGGCGGAGCCTGGACATACGCCCGCTTTCCAGCCTCTGGGCTTTGCCTCGGCTGCTCCCACTGCTGAGATGCCCCTCCCGACCACATCCCCCTCGCCAAACCCTCCCTGTGCTTCCAGATTTCTCTGAATGGTCGCCTCCTCCCAGAAGTCTTCCCAGGCGTTGGCTGGGAGTTCTCTACGCTTCCAGGGAGCTCTGAGCCCTCAAACTGCAGCCCCCAGGCCCCGCCCGCTCTCCGCGCAGGGCCATGGCAGTTACTGGGAGTCCCATCTTCTCTTTCCTGTGACTCCTTGAGGGAAAGTCTGCATCCAATTGCTATTGGTTCTCAAGAATTAAATGTGAGAATTTTTCACAACTGTCATCAGGACTGACAGAGGACTTCCATGAGATCTCAGGATTCCAAGTTACCTCGGGGCTTATCATTCATTCAACTAATCGAGCACCACGATGTTCCAGGCACTATTCTAGGCACCAGAGATACGTCCTTGAGTAAGACAAGGACCCTGCCGTGCGCGCTCTCTTGGTGGCAAGCACTGGACAGAAAATAATTCAGGGGCTGCCAGGGACCTCTCTGAGGAAGCCTGCGTGAGGGGACAGGAAGAAGGTTCCAGGCCAGAGGGACATCATAAGCAAAGGCTTCTAAGGCAGGAGGAACCTGCCTTGAATATTTAAAGAAACGCAAGGAGACCCGTGTGCTCAGCCCACGTGGTCGCCAGAGGAAGAGCAGGAGAAAATGAGGCCAGAGAAGCAGGCAGGGTCCAGTCAGGTATGGGAGGCCTGGGGAAGATGGAGGGGAGGGGACAGAGCCGGGAGTCGCACGGGATGGACAGGGGTCCCCTCCACAGCACCCCCGCGGACAGTCTTCCTGTCCAGGGACAGGACAGCCCCCTCTTGCTGGGCACATCTGATGCTTACAGGGTCCTTTCAGTTGGAATCAAATCTGCCCCCAGAGGCTTCCCCTGACAGCTCGTTCCACGTCCTGGGGAACACGGACAAGTTCTGGAGCCCACACACCTGACATCCCAGCTTCCAAGGCCTGGTTTCCCGGGGGCCCACTGCACCCTGCATGTTCCTCCTCTTGGCAGCTGGGTCCCAGGCCCCTCCTGAGTTGGGGATAAAATGACCAACTCTCTGAGTTTTCCTGGGTTGTGGGATTTTCACTATAAAACTGGGAAAGACTTGGGCAAAGCAGAGTTGGTTTCATTGGTTACTCGAGCTGGGAAGCAAATGGAAACAGAGGGCTGGGCAGAGCAGCCCTGGTCACCCCAGCCCCCCGCCCCCTTAGGGCAGAGCAGGCAGCCATGGTCACCCCCAACACACACACCTAGGGCAGAGCAGGCAGCCCTGGTCAGTCCCCCCGCACCTACCCCAGAGGAGGCTTCCCACAAAGCCCAGAGCCAGCCAGGGGCAAACTGGTCTGTGCAGATGGTCTGGGGCCCAGGGTACGAGGACCCTCCACCCCACCCCATTCCAGTTCACCCGTTCAGCTTGACCCGTCATGCGGGCTGTGCGGACTCCTCCATGGTGAGCCTTTAGGTCTACACTTGCTTAAAGTCTCTCCTCTACTGGGCAGCCTTGGAGAACAACTAAGTGTTCTGTGGCCTGGCGAGGCACGGCCACTGCAACGCACAGTTCAGAGGGAAAACAAGACTCAGACAGTGTAAAATTGGAGGGGGGGAGGGTAATAAATGTGTACTGCTTCTATATGCGTAAAGTATCCCTGGGAATTTCCCCAAAAATCTAGGACAATGATTGCCTTTGGGGTGGGGCTACAGGGGGCAGGAGGACTGGGATGCGGGACTCTCATCATGCACCTTTTGACCCATAGAGAATATGTTACCTCTCCCATAAGTAAGGAAACAAGCAAACACATGAAATTCTTTAAGTTGTCAATTCCTCAGAGTCTTCTATAACCAGGCCCGAGTCGGCCCCCAGCACCAGCGGCCTTGGCCCCTCTCCTTCTGCTGCGGGCACGTGCCACAGTGGCCACTAAATCGCATCTGGCACAGTTAGCTGCTCAGTGTCTGTCTCTCTGACCTGACCGTGGTGCCGAGAGAACAGGGAGCATGTCCATGCGGTCACTGCAGCTCCTGGGGCCGGCACAGGGCCGCGCTCTGCGGCCAAGGCTGCGCAGACGAGCTCAGCGGTTCATATGACGCTACTGCCGGTGCCACCTCTCCCTCAGGGACTCTCAGGTCACACCCACATCAGGAAGCAGACTTCCTCCCACGGCACACAAAGCAGCACCCTCCCAGCTCTGTGTCTGGGGTCTGGGAGTCAGGCAGGTTTGGGCTGCTGTGTGGGTGCTTAACCTCGCAGGCACCGCCCTCCCCGGGTGGTTGTGAGGGACGATGAGACCACAGATGCAGAGCACCCGGATGTCACGTGGCACCTGGCAGACACTCGGTACAAGCGACTTCTTAGCTGTTTCCTCCATCCCCTCGTGACCCCACCTCATCCTGCTGTTGCCATTTGCCCCCAGACTCTGGCAGCCTGAACATCTCAAAACCCCACACGAGCTGGCTCTGGACCCCCCCTTTGCACAGATTCTGCCCACAACCCTCCAAGGATCTGGGATTCATCCACGTTGGGAAAGCCAGGCCCCGTGTGGCAGTGCCTAGCCTCCTGGGGACCCCCTCTCCGCCCCCAGCCCAACATGCAGGGCAGACTCCCAGTCTCCTGACTCACCGATGTGCTTCCCGTACATGTGGTAGAAGAAGGAGACGCAGTAGAACTTGGCGCTGGCGTTGTACAGGGGACTCACCAACCGCGCCCGGTCCCCCAGCTCCCGGGGCCTGGACGTCTCAATGAACATGTAGTAGCCTGTGGGGGAGGGGAGACACCAACAGCCTCCTCTTCACCCCACCCAGACCTCTTGCCTCCCGAGTCCTTCTCAGCCATGGTTTCAGCTACAAACACCAGGGGCCTTGCCCAGCCCACCCACCCTCCCAGCCTTGCCCAGCCCACCTGCCCTCCCAGCCTCTCAGCACGGGGTCTAGGCCAGCCTGCACGAGTCCTTAGCCTTGCTGAAGCTCTTCCTCCTGATCCTCCGTGTGGACAGGCTGTGTCTCCCTCAGACGGGGGCCCCTTAGGACAGGGCTGTGTCCCCCCTCAGACTGCGGCTCCCTGAGGACAGGGCATGTCCCCCTCAGACTGGGGCCCCCTGAGGACAGGGCTGTGTCCCCCCCCAGATTGGGGCTCCCTGAGGGCAGGGCTGTGTCCCCCCCCCAGATTGGGGCTCCCTAAGGGCAGGGCTGTGTCTCCCCCATTAGACTGGGCTCCCAGAGGCCAGACCCCTGACGCAGTCCTCATTCCTAGCAATAGGCCATGTCCTCACCCTCAGGGGTGCCGCTGACGTCAGTGGGGGGACCGGTATTGGGAGAGCGCTTGGGGTTCTGGGTTAGGGCGTTCTGCCGAGTCCAGTCAAAGTTGTCCGTCAGGTCCTGGGTGTAGCCACAGATCTTCTCATCCTCGAAGTGGCAGGTGTTGTCTGCACGGGCGGGGAGTGGGGGTGAGACACAGAGGGTCGGCCTCCGGGGGTCCTCTGGTCCGGCTCTGCCTCCCTGCCACCCCCGGGAGCTCCCCAGCAGTGGGCCCAGGATCCCAAGGCTTGAGAAGCCAGGCAACAGGGCCCCTGGCTAACTGTGCCCAGATCAGGACTCCTTCGCCTTTTGTGCCACCACAGACCTCCTGGAGCTAGTGCAGTCCAAGGACCCCATCTCGGAGTAACAATTTTAGATGCACAAAGTGAAATACAAAAGGTTGCACAGAAAATCAGTTATACTGAGAGTTGTCACATGTTTCTAAACAAACTTGCGTTACAGTAAGTGGGCTTCTTCGTTGTCTAATTAAATCAGGAGATCTGGTGTTCGGTCTAGTAACTACCGTGGTTTTGAAAGGCTACTGGATGTAACTGGTATGGAGAGAGGGCTGCAACTTGAGGTGATTGATGTGCAAACCTCAGACTTCTGGGGACAGTCCCAGGTAGCGACCACACTACTGTGCTTGGCTGCCTACATTCCCCATCGAAGGTGACGTTACATTTCCGCTAGAAGTTGGGGAAAATAAAGGAGTGTGTGCCGTCCAGGCTCCGGATCCACAGACCCTCCTAAATTCTGTACACAGATCCTTTGGGGGTCCATGGATCTCAGGTGAAGGACACCTGCTCCAGAGAACAGGGGACACGGGTGAGCCTGGACTTTCTTTTGGGGACAGTGAGGAGGAAGGTCCTGAGTTAGAGGTGTTCCCCAGCCCCACCCTTGTCCCCCTCCTTTAAGGCCCAGAATAAATCCTGGATGCAAACATGTCCAAGCCCAGCCCTGCTCCCTTCTGCTTCTCCTTCCAGCCGCTGGCCTCCATCCCATGTTCTCTCCGAGTATTTCTTCGGGTCCCTTCCTCCCACCAGGGGTGCTTTTGTGTCCCTAAGAAGGAAAAGTGGGTGGAAGTGTCTCACCTGACAGACTGGGAGAGTTGATAGCTGAGAAAGCAAGCAAGATAGCCAAGTCAGAACCGAGAGGGGCTGTGCAGAGGGGCCCGAGCTTCGGACCAGGGGCAGGGTCCCCGGGGCCAGGACTGGGAGCCAGAGGGGCCTGGCCTCAGAGACAGAGCAGGACACAGCACAGTGGTGGGACCCACGCTCAGGGACCGTGTGGGAAGGGGGGAGGGGATCCCCTGGACACCAGATGGACCCGCCCTTCGCACTCCCACCACCACCACCACCTACGCTCTGTGTAGTGGATGATGCGGGAGGCCATGTCACCGGCCCCATAGGTGGTGTAGGGCGTGAGGCGGACCTCGTAGCTGTGGGGCACGCGGAGGTCGGTCAGCATGTACTCCAGCAGCTGCCCCTTCTCCACACGCCTCAC
>NW_005871582.1:484675-486584 GCF_000147115.1 Myotis lucifugus | reverse complement strand
GCGGTCAGCGTGGCCGAGGTGGGGCCGCAGGTTGCGGCCCCTGGGGAAGGCGAGGCACTCGCCCCTACTCCTGGGCCCGCAGCCTGGGAGGGTCTCGGGCGGACATACGTTCGCTACACACTTATGCGATAACCACGCTCGCATCTCCCCGGCCTGCAGATGCCCACGCCTCCTGGCCGTTCCTTCCCGCCACGCGTCCCGCACTGAGGTTATGTTCATGCCTCCATGGCACCTCATCCCCATGCAATGAGGAGCAGCCCAAGGCCGGGATTTGGAGCCTGGTCCCTGGAGCCGGATGGCCTAGGACCTAGGTTCACATCCCAGCCCCGCCCCGCCCCGCCTCTGATGAGCTGTGAGAACTCCCTCTAGGGACGTAATCTCTGTCACTTGGTTTCCCTGTTTGTAAAAATGTGTCAAGGTGTGGAGGGTTTAGGGGTGCAGAGTAGGTGGAGGCGTTGGTGGGACTGGGTGGGTGTAAGGGTAAAGAGGACACAGGCCTGGCGAGAACAGGAGGGACAGCTCGGGAGGGACCCGTGGGACAGTGGGACTCACACTGCACGTTCAGCTGCACCTGGGCCTCGCGGGGGCGCACGTTGAAGCCATTGTAGCGAGCCGTCTGGCAGCGGTAGGTCCCACTCATGTCGCGGCTCACGCGCTCCAGCCGCAGCTTCCCGTCCGGGGTCTCCTCCACGGGCAGCCCGGAGGGCAGCAGAGCAGCCTCCTTGTCCACGCGGGACCAGAGCACGGGCGGCCGGGGCTTGCCCCGCACCTCGCACTGCAGCTCGGCAGGCGAGCCCTCGCGCACGGTCACGATGGCCCTGCCTTTGGGCACGCTGATGGTGGGAGGCACTGGAGGGTGGAGGGGCAGGTTAGAGGCAGGTCCCCCTGGCCTCCGCTCTGGGGCTTCTCCTTCCCTCTCCCTAGGTGCGACCCACCCTTCCCCATCCCAGGGTCCCCCAGATCTCAGTTATTCCCCAGCAATACTCACCTCCACAAATCCTCTCACCTCCCGGTCTCTACTGAATCTCCCCCAACTCAGAAAAAGAGCTAAATCGTCCCGGCCTATTCCTTCTGTTCCCTTACCCCACCATCACTCCGTTTGGGGGATTCCATCTTTTAAACAATTCTAGTAACATCTCCTACCCCGATCTCCCCTCTCCTGGCCGCTGGTCCTGCTCTAGTTAAAGCCACCACCTTCTTTCTGGAATGTTACCACAGATTGCTGGTCTGTAGCCCCAGCATCTGGGTTATAGCAGGACCAGGGCCAGAATGAACACTGTATCTCCCAGCCTGCCTGTGGCTACCATGAGCCTACATTCTGGCCAGCGGGATGTGACAGAAGGCAAGTGTCTCTAACAAAGAGAAGTCCTGCCACGCTTCTCCTCCTGCCTGCACGCTGGAATGCAGGCTGGAGGCTGCAGCTGGAGCTGCCACCGTGGAGGAGGCGGGAGGCGCCTGCTAAGGAAAACGGAACAGCAAGACAGGACGGAGTGTGGGGCCCCGGGGACTTGGTGCAGCAGAGCCGCTATTCCAGCCTGGACTGCTCACTTTTGCTTGAAGAAAGAAATACACCGCTAACTTATTCGAGCCACTTTTATTAAGAGTTTTCCTGTTATTCACAGCCAAACCTAATCCAACCCAGCATAATGCCCAAATGGAGGGTCTTTTAAAGGGTTCCATGGGTCCCATCCTGCATCACATCAAACGAATTAAAATATCCTACATTAAATGTAAATTGCAAATAACTCTACAAGGCATGCTGAGATCCAGTTATCTAGTTAGCATAATTTATACTCTATAAACATTTATACATTTACTGGCTTTAATTTTGCAGCTTTCCCTTTGTATTTTGGTGCCACATTACATTTATTTTTCCAGGTCTAAACCGTTTCCACAGGCCATTAAAAGG
>NW_005871582.1:471733-483919 GCF_000147115.1 Myotis lucifugus | reverse complement strand
TGAATAAGTTTGGGAATCTGTGGAGGCCTGGCCCATTCATAAAGGCCCGCACCGGAAGCCTTTCCTGACCCCTCCCCCTGTGCGGATGTCAAGAAGGAAGGGCCACCAAGGCTGTCTCGTCCGATGGCTCACAGAGGAGAAATTGAGACCCAGGGAGTGAAAGAGGCTTCGCCGAGTCAGCCAGCTGCTCGGTGCAATGTGCTGCGGACTGGAAACGAGATTCCAGAAACCCCCTCCAGAGCCATCCCCTCCAGCTCCTGTCATTCTCAAAGGGAAGGCCCTTCAGGCTCTGAAGGCAGATGGTCTGGGTTCAAATCTCAGCTCCACCACTTACTGCTGTGTTACCTTATGTTGCCTTAGGTAAGTTTTTTTTTTTTTAATTTTTTTTAGTCCTCATCCGAGGATATGTTTATATAGAGAAGAAGGGAGAGAGAAACATCCATGTGAGAGAGAACAACTATGGGTTAGCTCCCATATATGCACTGACCAGGGATCAAACCAGCAACCTAAGTGTGTGCCCTGACCAGGAATTGAATCCTTAACCCTTTGGTGGACAGGACAACAGGCCAAACAACGGAGCCACCCAACCAGGACGTCTTAGGTAAGCTTCTTAAACTCTCTGAGCCTGTTTCTTCGTCTCTAAAAACTGAAGTTAAATTATCTATCCCATAAGGTAAATCATGAAGGCGAATAAGATAAATATAAAAATCATTAGAACACATAGGAAGTACTCAATAAATGTTAGCCATAATTATTTCATTATTATTTATTGTTATTGGAACAGCGACCCAGATCCCCTGCATAACCTGGCCTCGGCTGGCCTCTATGCTCTCATTCACCCCATCCCCCCAGCCACGCTGTCCTTCCTTCAGTTCTTCAAATGGCCCCCACCCTGCCCTGCCTCAGTGCCCTTATTTGCTGATTCCTTGACCTGCCTTTCTCCTCCACCCTCCCTGGCTCTCTTTTGCCTCATAAAATCCCACCCCTCCCTCCTCAGATCGCAGACCAAAGATTTTATCTTAGCGAACTCTTTCCTGTCTCAGGCATCACAGTTTGCCGTGGCACATTCATCTGTGGGACTATCTGAAAAACGTTTGCCTTCCTACTTAGTTCAATGAGGGCAGAGGCTATGTTGCCCAGCACCTACCACGGCGCCTGGCATAGAACAGGTGCCTGATAAATGTGTGTGGCATGAACAAACGGAGTCTTTCCACGCTGGCCTCCCTTCCCCATGCTGCTGCCTCCCCGCCCCTCTCCCCTCTGTGGGCCTCTCCAGCTCCCTCACACCTCCCCGCTGCCCCACCAGCCGCCCACCTGTCTCAGAGGAGATGTTGACTTCGACGCTCAGGTCGGGTACAGGTGCTCCTGGGAAGGAAGCCACACACAGGTAGGTGCCATAGTCGCTGAAGTGCAGGTCAATGAGCTCTAGGCTGCTTGTGACCGCAGGCAACTCAGGGTCGTTCCGGGTCACCAGCAGCCTCTTGGACATGCGTGCCGGCTTGCCGTTCTTGAACCACTGATAGGTCACCTTCTCCTGGGGCACCGCATCCACGTGGCACGAGAGCTTCAGGTCCTGGCCCAGCTGTATGTTCTCACTTTCTTTGATCACGTCTGGGGTGATCTGGAATGTGGCATTCTTCATGGCTGCAGGTGGGTGGGGAGGACAGGTTGGCTGGGGCTGGCCCAAAGCCAGGGTCATGTCCCACCCCTCCCCAGACCCAGCTCCTCCCCTCAAAGTAGCCCTCCTGCAGGTCGGGAGCTACACCCTCCCACCACCGCCGCCGCCACCACCAGAAACCATCCTTTTGCTTGGAAATTGTTCTACTTGTTCAGATGTGTTTTTAAGAGTTTAAAAAAGCTCGCTGCAGAAAAGTGGGTTTGGTGATCATTAGAGTCACTGTTACTGAACACACACTTGGTGAGAGGCACTGTTCCACGCACTTTGCACAGGTTGACTCATTTAACTCATCCCCCGGTCTGTGAGGGAGGCACTTTATCGTCCCTGTTTTACAAGGAGGGAACCGACGCTCAGATAGTTTAATTCCGAGCCTGTGCTCGTAACCACTGCGCTACTTTATTTGTATTCTCGTTTTAAACCTTGAATGAACAAAATACAAATTCTGTAAGGATGCAACAGAATGTAACAGTGGTTCTATCTAGACAGTGGGACTGAGGGAAACTGAGGGGAAATTTTAATCTGTACATTTTACGCTTTGGTGCTATTTAACTCGTTTCAGCAAGTTACTGTGATTGTTATAGTAAGAGCCCAATACAATAATTTTACATGCAGTTACATTAAAGCTCAGAGTTTACAAAGTAAGGGGTCTGGCCTCTTTTAAAATCTAAATATTGCTTGATGTAATGCAAGAGTTAGACATGACTCTTAATATTGGATGCTAATTGGACAGAACACTTATACCACAGCCACTGGTATCCTTTGCTGGGTTGGGCAAAGCAAGCTCTATGTCCCCCTAGGAAGTGACCAGAAGAGCCTGGCCAGGAAGTCATTGTTTGATTCTCACTCAGAGAATACACCTGGGTTGTGGGCTCGATAACCAGTGTGGGGCGTGCAGGAGGTAGCCGATCAATGATTCTCTCTCATCACTGATGTTTCTCTTTCTCTCCCCCTCTCCCTTCCTCTCTGAAATCAATACAAATATATTTTAAAAAAGAAGTGACCGTAAGTATTGGATGTAAATTGAGACCTCATCAACTCAGGTTTTAAAGGTCAAATGAAAACAGGTGGAAAAGAAGAATCTTCTGATGTGAAAAGTACCATCAAGGGGAAAACAGTCATCAGATAGTCAGTCTTGCTGCTTTCTTTCTTGCTCTGATTAAGTAAAAAGTAACAGAGGGTTAACTTCTTCTTATGAGGAGAGTCAGAGAGTGGTCGGTGAAAGATCAACAACAAAAAGTGTTTGTTTCTTCAGAAGACTCTGAGTCAAATTTGGCAGAAGCTATATTTTACTTTTAAGTGCTAAAGAGCTGGTAACAGCTGTGCCTTTTAAAAAACATAAAATAAACAAATAACCTAAAGCGACACAAGAAGAATTTAAAGTTTTCCCCTTGAAGCAGAGTAGCAAAATCAAGATCATATCAAGCAGCTAATGCTAACTACTGAGGCTGAGGTTTAGTAAGGAACATGTTTGTACTTCTTTAGATCATACTCCAAGTTTTGTATCATTTTTACATTTAATAATTATCTTCAGACTCACTGAAATGCTTTGCTAGCAAATATTTACACATGAGGTATGTGGAAATGTGTTATTTTCACTTTAACTCAGTGAATCATGTGGAAACCAGTGTACAAAAAGAAAGCCAGGAAATTTCTCCTAAAGACTGGAAGTCCATACTTAACTTTTTGCAACCTGTTTCCCAATCTTAAAAAAAAAAAGTAGGTACTCAATACCAGTCCTCCCTACCTCTTGGATTGTTGAGTTTATATTTGGAAATGTAGATTGTAAATTGTAAGTAAAACTTTACACAGAATTTAATCCTGCCATCTGCAGGGAAATAAAAGTGCCTGGAACATGCCTTCTCAGCATATATCACCTACCAAGAGGAAGCAGACAGGCCCCTCTCCCACTTCCTCGGTCCTTCCTGGAGGACAGGGACCCTGTCTGCCTCTGAGTTCCCCCACCCCCACCCCTCCGGAGCCACGTACATCGCACCAGCAGGTTGACCGTCTTCTTGGCGGGGTTGCCCACATTGTTGGTGGCTGTGCAGTTGTAGTAGCCAGAGTCCAGGGCCTGCACTGAAGGGATGCTGAGGATGCCACCCTGGGCCAGAGCCCCCAAGGGCAGCGGGCCCGGCCCATGGGACCACTGCAGCTGGGGTAGGGGATCACCGCCTGTCAGCAGACACTGCACCGTCACATTCTCCCCAGGGTTCACCACCAGCGTTTCATTCACAGACAGCTTCAGGGCTGGTGGTGCTAAGAGGACAAGGAGGTGGGGTCTTAGGGGGGGTGGGAGGCAGGGCTGAATGTGGGGATATAGGAGCTAGGAAAATCATGGGGTTGGGGAAGGATGGGGAGAAGAAAGAAAGGGGAGAAGGCAGGGAGCAGGCAGAGGGGAGCAGGGATGCACTGGTGGTGATGTGCCTGGAGTTCTGTATGGGGTGAGGCACTGTCTCCTGGGTGGGGAGTCAGCTCAGGTGGGCAGGGGTATGGGCGGGGAAGTGCCTGTACCCGTGGTGTTGGTGAGCCGGAAAGTGATGGCCTTGTCCGGGATGCCACACACGTTGCGTACAGACACCTGGCAGGTGTAGCTGGCGTAATCCTGGGGCCGAAGGTTCTTCAGCTTCAGGACCTTGGTCTCCCCCTGGGCAGCAGTGGACCACTGGTGTGAGGGGTCTGCTCGGGTCTCCAGGGGTCCCTCACACATTGTCCAGCACCAGGGGCTGAAGTAAATGCCGATCTTCCCCCATCTCCACACCATTTATCCCCAGGGAGCCTGAGTCTGGGGGGGATGCTGCACTCCCCAAACCTTGGGTTTCTCTGGGGCTGAGACTGCCCTGGTGCACACTGGCCAGGACCCGGCCTCAGTTTCTCCACTTTGGAAGATGGAGGGGTAGGGAGGGAACCCTGCTCTCACGAATATGGAGCTAATCCCACAGGCCAAGGCCACATGTGGCACTCTGGCAGCCACCTCCAAAAGCCGCCTTTGAAAGCCCTCCCTGGTAGGAATGCTTCATCACCATTTCTTGGGACCCTAGGAGGCCTATGGGAAGTGGAGTCATCTCTCTGCCCCCAACTCCTGCTTCGTCTGCCCAGGGGGTTCCAATACTCTGACAGCCAACAGCGGGCAGGGGTGACTCGCCTCCCTCTAGGGCAGCGGTTCTCAACCTTCCTAATGCCGCGACCCTTTAGTACAGTTCCTCATGTTGTGGCGACCCCCAATTTCATTGTTACAAATTGAACATAATTAAAGCATAGTGTTACAAAAACAACATGTAATTATATATGTGTTTTCCGATGGTCTTTTAGGTGACCCCTGTGAAAGGGCTGTTCGACCCCCAAAGGGGTCGCGACCCACAGGTTGAGAACCACTGCTCTAGGGGGTGTCTTTCCTAACTGGCAATGTTCCAGAAGGACTTGTTGCCCTGAGGATGCTCCTGTCCCCATCACTGTTCCCTGAGCTCTTCGTCCCGTTTCATCTGCCCAGAGTGTCTGATGTCAGAACATGCTGCTTCAGCCAGGGCAGTCCCAAGACCTGCAGATGGCGAGGCCTCAGCCCCCGTGCCCCCTCCCTGGTTGGGTGCAGGAGGAAGTGCAGGGTGAGCCATGAGGAGACCAGGCCAGCTACTGCCCATCCTGACCTGGGTGTAGAGGGGCTCATAGATGTCCACGCCGTTGTCCTGGCTGTGGGACAGGGTGTCGGAGCCGCGCTTCCAGATGAAGCGGGCCGGCGGGTTGGAGTTGACGGTGCAGCGCAGGAACACCGTCTTCTCCTGGTAGAAGTTGCCTCGAACGTCACTCACTGTCTGGTGCACCGTCAGCACCGGCTCGTCCAGGTCTGCAAGGGCACAGCCCCAGGGGAGTCAGGACTGGGTGACCCCTAAGTGGGGGGCTTGGGCTCCTGACAGCCCTCAGGGAAAGCTGAGCCACCCTCACGGGTGCTTCCAGATGCGCTCCCAGCCCTGCAAGCTTGACCAACCTTGAGGATCAGGGGGCTGGACTTGATGACTCCCCAGCTGTCCCTCCCTCCCCAGGGACCGGCATGGGGGTTGTCTATCTTCACCCTCCCAGCATGGGATGGAGGAAGCAGATACACCCTGGTTCAAATCCCAGGCTAGCTATTAATTTGTAGTGAGACCTGCCTAAGTCCCTCCCTGCCAATTTCCTCCGTAGTAAATTGGACTAGATTGGTGGTTCTCGCCCCTGTTTGCACAATAGAACCACATGGAGATTTCCTTTTTAATACCGATGCCTGGAAGAGCTCATTAACAGTGTCAGAAATCAGAAGAGTGATTGCCTGTAAGAAGATTACTGACGGCGGGGGTATGAGGGAACTTTCTAGGTCCTGGAGGTTCTCTTGAACTGGTGGTGTTTGCACAGGCACATACACATGTAAGAATTCATTAAGTTGTATATTTGTGACTAGTGCACTCTATTGCATGTAGGTTAATCCTCAATTAAAAAAAAAAACAAACCCAATGTCAGGGCCCCACCCCCAGTCAATTACCTCAGAATCTCTGAAAGCAGGATCCAGACATCTGTATTTTTTAAAAGGATCCCCTCCCCTCCCCCCAGGGATTCTAATGTGCAACCAGGATTGTGAACCAAAGGCACCATCATTCCACATGCACACATCCTTCAGTGGGTGTTCCAACAGCCCAATATTCTGTCCTCCTTCCACGGTCCACTGAGATAAAGATCATTACCAAGGCCATGGGCAGAGGTGGGGCAGTGATGAAGTCCAGGGCATGCCTGCCAGCCCCTTCCAGCACCAATAACTCGAGAAATGACCCTTAGTCCCAGAGGGTCTATCTTCACCCTCCCAGCATGCCCCTGGGTGGCTGATGGGGGACAGAAGAGAGGACCTGGGGTTCCATTGCTCACCACTCTATCGGGCTCCACTAGGGTAGTGTGAGGTGTCTTTAATAGGTAAGTTCATTGTAGACATTAAGATTGTATAAGCCAGGCCCTTGGGCCTGGCCCCACAGGTGCTGGGTACCTGGGTCAGCCTGGATAGGCACAGAGGCCGGTGGCAAGCAGGGAGCTAGCCTCTTGGGATTAAGGGAATATCCATGGGGCAGGTAGGGACTGGGGACTTCCCATTCAAGCAGCAAGGACTGACGGGTGCTTGCGCCTGCATGTGGTGGGGTAAGGAAGTTTCAGAGCTGCCCTGGGACAAAATCAGAGGCATGAGGTATGTGGGAAGGGCACTGGACCATAATGAAGAGACCTATGCCCTTGAACAAGTCATGAGCCCTTGGTACCTTAGTTTCTTCATCTGTGGAATGGGTATAATCCAACCTGTCTTGCCCTCTGGCAGGGATGTTGCGAGATTCATAAGGGATTAGGGACGGGAAAGTGTGAGTAGCATAGGGGGTAGTACACATCGGAGGAACCGCAGGGATGCAGCAGCGATTTCCCTCTCCAGCATGGAAGAGAGGAAGTGTCTACTGTCCTCCACGGAGGCGTCGGTTCTCTGTGGCACTCCACTCCCACTCCTCCTACCCAGCCTGAGCCCCAGGGGGTCTCCCGAAGCCAGGATGGACAGGGCGGGGCCAGGACAGACAGGAAGGGCGCCAACTCACACTGCACGTCCACGCGGATGGACTTGATGGCGGGCACGCCCACGCCGTTCTCGGCTTTGCAGTAGTAGCGTCCGCCCTGCGTGCGCGCGATGCGCTCGATGCGCAGAGTCTCATTGAACACGGACGTCTCCTGGAACTTGTCGGACGCGCTCCCCGCAGTCTTGGTCCACCGCACCTGGGCAGGCAGGGAGGGCAGATTCAGACCCCACAGTGAGGGTGGGGGGCCTCCAGGCTGAACCCTGCAATGTGTCTCCCCTTCACAAGCTTACGTGGCCTAGGAAACCAACCCAAACAGACTTGTGGGAATGCGCAGGCAAGGTAGGACATGTCAGCCAAGAGCCTGGGGAATCCGGGGTCAGACGGCTAAGGTTTTAAAGAAGGCAGTATGTGCAGTGCTTGGAGCATGGACTTGTGGGCAAGTTACCCAACCTCTCCTGCCTTCCTTTCCTCATTTGTAAAATGGAGAATATTGCACCCTCCTGGGGTGACTGGGGGTATTAAATTAATGTATACTTAGTGCCTGGAAGGCTTCAGATTTCTCATCTGTGCAAGAGGTCTAGGTGGTAGCCAGTGTCCATGCTGGCCTGGAATGACGCCTGCCTCCTGGTATTCACACCTTTCTGTAGTCCTCTCACACTTAGTACCAGGGATGGTCTGTGTGACCAATAGAATAGGGCAGGAGTGATGATGGTACGTCACCTCCAACCCATCTTGGTGGCTTTCTCGCTGTGGGGAAAGCCAGCTGTCATGTCATGAGCAACCCTATGGAGAGGCCCACAGGGAGGGCGGGAAGCCTCGGGTCAGCACCTGGAAGTGGCCTGGAAGGGGATGTGCCAGCCCCAGTCAGTCCTCAAATGACTGCAGCCGCTGAGAGACCCTGAGCCAGCACCAGCCAACTCAGCCACTCCACATGCCTATCCCGCAGAAACCGTCAGACAATAGTGTTTTAAGCCCCTCATTTTGGAGCACTTGTTCTGTAGCAACAGATAACCATAACTATTATGTAGCATAACACCCACTTTGCAGGGTCATTGTGACGTGCAGGAATAAAGTATGTAAAGCAGCTAGGTGTGGGGCCTGGTATATATGAGTCACTCAATAAATGGCTATTATTAACATTGCCTTAGTCAGTGGTTCTCAACCTGTGGGTCTCGACCCCTTTGGCGGTCGAACGACCCTTTCACAGGGGTCGCCTAAGAACATCCTGCATATCAGATATTTACATGACGATTCATAACAGTAGCAATATTGCAGTTATGAAGTAGCAACGAAAATAATTTTATGGTTGGGTCACAACATGAGGAACTGTATTTAAAGGGCCAGAAGGTTGAGAACCACTGCCTTAGATGGTGGACACTATCACGGATCCCCCAAGAAACTGGAGCTACTGTTGAAAGTACCAGAGGTTCGAGAAAAACTGACCCGTTTCAGATGACTAAGTCCTAAGGATCAGGGGATGCGATAGGGACATTTCCATCTAAAGTTGAGGAGGACTGCTTGTTACTGAGACAGGGCCAGGGCCCTGAGCCTGGTGACTAGGTCAGGCCACAGGTCATGAAAAAAAAGGCTGGGAGAAGTCGGTGAAAGGACAACCTTCTCACGCAGGGAGGGTCCACTGCAGGCCATAACGTTGCTACTCTCATCCCCGCGACACACAACCCTACCCTCATGGGCTTAGAGCTTGCAGAACCTGGGGAAGGACGCAGGCCGTTTCAGGCAATCTGCACTTAGACCACAGGGTGCTTTAGAGAGAGAACAAGGCCATGGAAATATGTTTTCTTTTTGTACTTGGCTTGTGCGGTTTTAACATGATTGTCGAGATGGCGTTTGTGTCCATGCTGCTTAGGATGTGGTTTGCTTTATCCTTCCCTGCCTGTGGTGTAGCTTTATGGCTGCCTATGTCCAATATACATGGGTGCACAGGTTCCAACCAGTTTTTATGTTCGTTTCTCAGCTCAGGGTTTCCTCACCACTTGGATAGTGCAAGACAGCGACAGGCTTAGGGTCACGCTCTCTCCTAGGTGACTGAGGGTCTGCTCCCGGCTGTGACTCTGGGCTGTGGACAGAGGTCTCTGGTCTCCAGTGATAGGTGGTGCCACTCGTGTCGAGCTTCCAGCGTTAGACAGAGTCCAGCTCCAGCTCCCCAGCCATGGACGGCCCTGTGGCCTCAACTCATGTCCCTTCCGTGTGCATGAACCCTACCCCTGAGGTCCATGGCCCTCCACCGACCAGGTTCTTCAGCTTCTGCTCACTACCATCGTTATGGATTCCTTCCGCATGTTGGCCCCAGGGGTTCCCTCTCATGACAATTGGAGTGGAGAATGCCCCGCCCACTCAGTCCCCCACACAGGGGGCCAGAAGAGGGGGCTGCTCCCCTGAGACTAGATGCTCCATGACAACAGGACCGTAGCTATATCCTTGTGCCCCATCACAGGGCTTGGCACATGGCAGGGATTCAATAAATATTGGTTGTAATGAAACGAGTGAAAAAGGGAACTGAAGGCGTTTCAGGAGAGGTGAGCCGCAGTGGTTAAAGCAGGAATGGGCTGGGTGTACTGGGCAAGTTCGACTGGAACACAGGGTGTGAGGAGGATGCCAGTGGGAGCTGAGATAGGAAAGGCAGGAGGGGGCCGGATTGTGGGAGGTCTTCAATTCTACCTCCAGGAACCTGAGCTGAGTCTGGTTGCTAACAGGGAGCCATCGAAGGTTTCGGAGCAGGGCAATGATATGATGCAGCCGGCTGGAGGATGAGAATTGGGAACAGGGTGCAGGAATGGATTGGAGGGGGAGACATGGGAGAATAGGAGGCCAGTGAGAGTCTACTGCAGGGGACCAAGGAACAGGACTGAAGGTCTGACCTAGAGGAGCAATGAGGAATAGAGAGGAGAAGACCCATGCAAGGGCATAGAAAGACAGGCCTCAGAGGCCGGCTATCTGTGGGGAATGAGATAGGACAGAGTCAAACAGGGGCCCAGGGGGTTGAGCCTAGGTAGCAGGAAAAACAATGAAACCCTGGATGGAAATGGAAAGATGAAGGCTTGTACAGACAGCCACAACCACAGATGACTCATACACAGGGGACACCCACAGATGGCTAGTGCGCCTTAGGGAGAGATGGCCCAGCTGCCTCCCTGGCGTCAGGAGAACCATCCCTAATCGTCACACCTGACACAACACGGGCCCGAAGGCTGGCAGCACCGCTTTCGCCTCTAAACAAACCTCAGAGAAGGAGCAAGCAGCAGGCATAGCGTCAGGCCCGAAGAGTCCTTGGGGGTTTCCTTGGCCGTCTGCTTGTCTCAAGGCCCAACCTACTAAAGCCATCCCTGTTCCTAAAATTGTCCTGAGAAAGGACATTTGATTTCACATTTCACTCTCCTTCTAGGATCCAATCGAAACCTCTTCTGCTCCTCTTAAAGGTCACAGCAGCTCACCGGCAAATTGCATCCTCCCTCCAGCCCGCCGCCTCCTGCCTCCTCCCAGTGGCTCTCGGCGATAACCAGCCTCGGCTTCCTGTCTGAATCATTCTGTTGGTCTGGGACGAGATTCACCTGGCATTTCCAGATTCTCAGCATCTGTTGCTTTCTAATTGCTTTGAGTCTTTTAATCTCCAGAGTGTAGGGCTTGTCTAGCAGAAGCCTCCAAAAGTAGAGATTGTATTAAATGTTGCTGGTAATTCCTGGAGTCCCCAATCCAAAGACGGATGCCCTGGGAGGAAGTGTGCCAAGCCACAGAGAACACTGGTTCTGGATTCAAATTCTGCGTCCACCTTCACCAGACCTGTGTGGCCTTGGGAGTTTACCTAACCTCCCTGAACCTCAATCTCCAAATATGAGCCCAGGGATTGAGCCTAAGTAGCAGGGAAAACAATGGTTGTGATGAGCCAACGAGAAAACACTGGAGAAAGCACCTATCCTAGCGCTTGGCACACGGCCTCTAACAGGGGCTGAAGGTACATCTGAGGATGTGTCTGCTCACAGACACGAGGGATGGAGTGGAACCGAATACCTGACACTCAGGTTTTCCCCTTGGCCATCAATGTTTCCAGGCGAATAAGCCCGCAGCCTCCAGCCCTTCCTCAGAGAGTTCATTTTCCAGCTACTTCCCCAGCCCCATCCCCTGTCTTCTGTGTATTTGCCACTATCGCCCCTAGTCCCCAACCCCTGCTTCAGCTTCTCAAGCTGTGATCCCAGAGTGGGGGTGGGAGGGAGGAGGGGCCGCACAGGCTGGATGGGGGCCTACCTGGGGCCGAGGGTGCCCGGTGACAAGGCACTGCAGCACCAGGGTGTCGCCCTCCCGGATGGTGTAGACGCGCTCGCTGATGTTGTCCTCTTTCACCACACACGCCTGGCCCGCGTGGACGATCTGGGCCTGGGCTGGAGCTGACAGAGAGCGGGGAGGTTTAGACAAGAGGCGAGAAGGGGTCTGAGACTCCCTCCTGAGCATGTCTGAGGGAGGGGTCAGCCCAGACCTTCCCAGGTCATTCTTTGGAGGCCTGACCCCATGGAGCTCAGAAAGAATCCTCCCAGAGCCCGCAGGCCAGAACCAGAGAGGCAGGGAGCTCAGGGGCACTTCCTCCCCATCCCACACCCTTGCAGGAGACCTGTGCTTTTCAGTGAGCTGGGGGTGGGGGGGCTTTGTAATTGTACAGACTGTTTATCACCCAGTGAGCATCACCATACAGACTGGTCATCACCCAGTGAGCATCACCGTACAGACTGGTCATCACCCAGTGAGCATCACTGTACAGATTGGTCATCACCCAGTGAGCATCACAGTACAGACTGGTCATCACCCAGTGAGCATCACTGTACAGATTGGTCATCACCCAGTGAGCATCACCATACAGACTGGTCATCACCCAGTGAGCATCACCGTACAGACTGATCATCACCCAGTGAGCATCGCCGTACAGACTGGTCATCA
>NW_005871582.1:443392-471013 GCF_000147115.1 Myotis lucifugus | reverse complement strand
TCACCCAGTGAGCATCGCCGTACAGACTGGTCATCTCCCAGTGAGCATCACCATACAGACTGGTCATCACCCAGTGAGCATCGCCGTACAGATTGGTCATCACCCAGTGAGCATCACCGTACAGACTGTTTATCACCCAGTGAGCATCACCGTACAGACTGGTCATCACCCAGTGAGCATCACCGTACAGACTGGTCATCACCCAGTGAGCATCACCATACAGACTGGTCATCACCCAGTGAGCATCACCGTACAGACTGTTTATCACCCAGTGAGCATCACCGTACAGATTGGTCATCACCCAGTGAGCATCACCGTACAGACTGGTCATCACCCAGTGAGCATCACCGTCTTAGCAGCCCTGCAGGGGAGGCTGCTGGGGCTCCACCCAGCTTCCCGCATCTGGTCGGTGCGTCCACCCCGCTGCTCTGAGTGGTGGCTGTGGGTGCACAGAGCTCACCTTCCCAGGGAATTGCCCTTAGCCAGCGCTTGGCCCGGAAATGCCTAGGAGGTCACCCTTCCCCGATATACACACCCACCCAGTGCCTGGCAAACACGGTGCAGATGCTAGTCCTCTTGCCTCAGATGGGATGACTGTGGTGCTGTTCATGCTCCAGACACACACCCCAGCCCCCGTCCCGTTCCCCCCCCCCCCAGACCCTAGGAACAGGCAAAGGCTAAGTCAGTTGAACCACATTTTGCCCAGCTGCTTCCCTCATCCCCTTAGTTTCTCCTGAGAGCATTTACCCAGCCCCAACCATCTTAGAGAGCCTACCCTAAGACTCCCCAACCCACAGACTACACATTCCCTTTCCCCAAAGCCCTGTTAATTTTCCCTGGGCCTGTGCCAGCATCTTCTCCAAGGGACAGAAGTTCTCCCAGGGGACTTGGAAGTTCTCAAAAAACTGGCTCCCCCTGACCTCTCTCCCGGTGCCCAGGGCTGGGGGACCCAGAGGGAAAAGACGGAACTGGGAAAGCCCCTCCTTCCGTGTCAGCGCCCCCCCCCTGTCCTAAAGGCAAACCAGCCCCACCCCACAAAGGCTTGGGCCCCCGGAAGGAGGACAAAGCCCCCTGTTCACACCTGTCTGCTCACAGGTGATGGTGGAGAGAGGAGGTGGGAGAGCTGTAGGGTTCGAGGGACATAGGGAGTGAACAGAGTCCTGGCCCTAAAGAGGTGCGCAGAGGTGAGATAAAGCCTGGACATAAAATGCATAACTTCCTCCAGGAAGCGCCCATAACCTACACAACCCCTCCTTTTGTATGGTTACTCCCCCCAGCACCACAACAAGGCATCAATCTGTGTGTCCATCCAATTCAGGTCCTTGTCTTTCTGCCACCAGGCTGTGAACTCCTACTCCTCCTTCCCATGGCTGACGTCTCCCAGGTGCACATATTCCCGTTGGAGGAGTACTGGCTAGCAGCAAGACCCCCTGACCTTGGTATTTCAGTTTGTCCATCACCCCATTCCCCCACCCTCACCACCACCCCCACTGAGTTTCGTTAGCATGAGTCAGGGTCCCACACTTTGCTCACCCCCAGAGTGTCTGGAACTGTGTTTCTAACCCTGAACCAACAGAAACCCCCACAGCGTCGCAGGCCCCCAAAAGGGCTCTGTCCTCTGTCCCGCTTAACCTCAGCCTCCCCTCCACACGCCCCAGGGTGGCACTGCCAACAGCAGCATCTTCTGATTCCAAAGGCAACCAGGCCAGAGCCCATGTCAGGGGCCCCGACATAATCCCTCCATCCAGCCCGTCACACAACAAACACTCCGAGCCGCTGCCCTGCGGGTGCTGACGAGGCTGTCAGCTCGGAAAGAGCATCTTCGGGGAAACGGGTAGCAAACAGAAAAACAGAAACGAACCGGATGGTTTCCGAGTACGCTTGGTGCTAAGACGACTCTAAAGCAGGGGCATGTGACAAGCGACAGTGGGCAGAGGAGAGACCGGCTTTAGAGAGATGGAAAGAGCTGACAGTCTGGGATGAATTCCTGGCTCTGCTACCCACGAGCTGGGTGACACAGGATAAGTTACTTCATCTCTCTGAGCCTTGGCCTCTTCATTTACAAAATGGGAACAATAATACTTTCTCCCAGGGCTGATGTGAGGGTTTAAAAAAATATGTGCAGCCCTAGCCTGTTTGCTCAGTGGATAGAGTGTCGGCCCATGGACTGAAGGGTCCCGGGTTTGATTCCAGTCAAGGGCACATACTTCGGTTGCAGGCTTGATCCCCAGCCCTGGTCAGGGTGCATGCAGGAGGCAACCAATCCATGTGTCTCTCTCACATCAATGTTTCTCTCTCTGTGTCTCTCCCTCCTTTCCACTCTCTCTAAAAATCAATGGAAAAATATCTTTGGGGGAGGATTAACCAAAAACAAACAAGAAGACAATATGTGTAAAACATCTGGCCAAACAGTATGCTAAATGACAGCTCCTGAGATGATCAAATAGGAGGGAGAGATGGGGACAGACAGGCCCCCTCTGTGGCCCCCTCTACACTCCAGGGGTGCAAACATTCAAAGCAGACATTACACTGATGGGGATGCTTCATGAATATGGTCAAGACTCCTGCTGAGGGCTGTGCAGGGCTAAAGGGGGCTTGGAAACCAGGGAGGGGGTGCCCTTCAGGGAGCACCCCTCTTATCATAACCCTCACCCAGCTTTCAGTGAGTTATTTTGTGACTTTTAGCAAGTTACGTTTTCTCAGTTGTGAAATGGGGTTGTTGTGAGGAATAAATACGTAAACTCAGGTGAAGTGTTTAAAACAGGGTCTGGCACACGGTGAACAATCGAATCGTGTCCGCCAGCACTTTATTCTACAGATGATCCCGCACTCCCCTCAGGAGCCCACTCCCCGGGCCTGAGGCCCGAATGACAGGACCCACAGACGATGACGGCTGATGTATTCCCAGGGCCATGGCATAACTGCAAGCTCCTCGCCTCGGTTCTGAGAGGCAGACAGGCAAGTCCTATGTAGCCTGTGTTGGCAGAGGACACGATGGCAGGGAGAAGGCAATCCTGTCACTCACTGACCCAGAGCAGCGCTGGGACTCGAACCCAGGCCTTCCACTCAGTGGCCTGGAACTCAGTCCACTGGCCCAATCGTCCTCAGATGCCCCCATCCCCGCCCTGTGTCGCCAGGGGAGCCTGTCATAGCACATTCCTTGGCCCATGTGGAACCGTCAGCTCTGGCCCTGGTTTCATTTAGCTTTCTGAGCTCTATCAATAAACCCCCATGAGGAAAGGAAAACCCTGTCCCCCAACCTGTGTGCCGTAAAGTGTTCATCCACAGTCCCCCGCCAAACAAGGACGCTGCCTCCTCTCTCTCCTCAGAGCCTCGGCTCACAAGAGGATATGATTAAAGGCTCTGAAAAGTCCTGCAGTGAACACACCCGCGGACTTGGTTTAATCCAGTGCTTTCCGAGTGTATTTGACCATAAAGCCCTTTCTTCACAGAGCAGCTCTTAACATCTTGAGAGACAGAAGTGTTGTCTGTAACAAGTGGAGAAGTGCTGATCCGACGCTCAACACAAAACTAAGGCTGTGGAGTCAAGTAACACACACACACACCCCCACCACCACCACCACACACCACATGCCAGTCCCTTGGCTGAGAATATGAGATGGCATGAGAGATGTCACCCAGGGGGCAACTTCATCATGAGGACGGCTGAGGCAGAAATAGCAAGTCCCTAGCAGAGGGCTTCTGGCCAATCAGCTCACTCCTCTCTTCCCCCAAAAGAAGACACCCTCAAATTGTAGGTGCCGGTGGGGATTGTGGCACCCGCAGGCCCAGTGAGGAAGCCACACATTATGACTCACTCAAGTGAAGGCTAACTCAAGCTGCCCACTGGGCTTCCGAAGAGGATTCTCATTGGAACCTAGAAGGGAAGTTTCATCAAGGACCCCACCCCCATGAGAGAACGTCCTCCTGGCTGCTAGCCGAGGGGGGAGTGCTGACAGAGGCATGAGGGTGCAGCAGTACCTGTAGAGCAAACAAGGCGGGCAGACAGCAAGCGCATGGAAAACCTGAATGTAAAGCCCCCTCAGCTTTCCGTCAGGTTCCCTCCACACACATTTGAAAAGGTCAATCGCAGCCAACGGGGGGGCTGTTGTCCTGCTCCTGCTCCTGTTCCTTCAGGGAAGGGTGTCTGCAGGCTGGGAAACTTCCACACAGAGCGGAGTCGGGGGAGGGCAAGGAGAGAAAGGAGCAGGGGCGGCGACTTCCCCACCTGGAGTTGGTTCTAGCTGCCCAGTTGCCAGATGGCAGGCCAAGGCCCACCCCCCTAACTGCATCGCTGAGCCTTCTGGGCCAGGCAACATGGAATCGGGATCTGTGTTCTGGTCCTGGCTTCCATCAGACCGTCACCCAACAAATCCTTATGAGCGGGAGGGGCTGAGCTTGGTGCGGGGGTCCCGGGATACGGGGAGCGATGGCACCAGGCCCTGCCCTAGGGAAGTGTATAGTCTCGAAGGGCTGGGCTAAAGGCTTGCGGAGAGGCAGAGAGGAAGCAGGGAGGGAGGCTGTGAGCTGCAGTTATGTCCCAGGCCTCCCCCACCATAACATGACAACAGCATAACAACGTACACACATAATATAACCATTTACTCTGCGCAAACATCGCATTGAATGCTTCATATCTATTATCTTATTTATTGCTCATCACAAGTCTGTTATTGTTCCCTTTTGTCAGATGAGGAAGCTGAGGCCCAGCAAGGTTAAGTAAGTTGGCCAAGGATGCCCTGCTGGTTGGGTGTCTGTCTGACTGCCTGGCCTCTGTGCTCAGCCCCATGCATTTCCAGTTCCCGAGCGTCCACGCGGTGGGAGGACACGCAGGACCAGTCACCGGTGGGACGGTCCCGGGCAGCATCCTTTAAACTGCCCCTCCCCCCCCTTCCCAGCTCCTGGTACGCACATGTTTATCGGTCCTTTTATGCATGTAATGCAAATGGACACTAAATAATTTAGGGAGGTTAACAATGCTGAAATATTAACAGGCTTTTCTCTTTTAATTAGCTGCTCAGAGAATGGCGGCCGGGTCTGGGAGCAGGATCTCAGGGCGGGTGCCTGGCCAGCTCCGCCTGGCCTCCTCCTCTCAGGGATGATGCTTATGGGCCGCCCCTGTGGCCCATCGACCTGGATGAACCCCGCCCTCTGCTCTCCACAGCGGGGGTTTGCCCTGGCCTCCCCACCCACCGTGCTGGCTTCGGAGCTGGCTGAGCCTGTCCTCTGTTCACGGCCAGCCAGGATGGGCCAGGCGACTTCTCAGAGCTCTCCAGATCGGGAGGGTGTGGAGAGGGGGGGCTCCAATTCTATGATGGAAAAACCAGTTTGAAACAGTCCCACCATCTCTTCTGGCCTCGCCTTCATGCGGGTCATCCGGAGGAGACGCACAGCACACTGTGTCCTGTCCACCCCTGGACATTCTCTCAGGTCATCAGGCCTTGGTCCAAGCCAGTTCCCTCTCCATCCTCCCCCTCACTCCCTGCCTCCCAACCCTTCCAAGGGCACTCAGAGTCGCCTGGTAATGTGCCATTGATCCATCGATTGCTGTGTAACATTTCCCGAGCGTCTATTAGTGACCCACCCTGCCCTCAGCGCCAGGATGCAGAGCCCATGAGGCCTAGCGCTCCTCACTGAAGACGCTCTGCCCTCCCTCGCTGCAGACCACACTGAAGTCTGCTCGCACCACCAGGGCTTCTTTGCTCATCAAACTCAAACCTCTATTCAGCTGACCTCCCCTTTGGCTCCAGCCCGAGTGTGTGAGTCACTGACCTCTGAGTGCAAACACTGACCTCCGGGGACAAGGGTGCTGTCACTGAGTGGGGAGCGGGCACAGCTGAGAGGATCAGTGCACAGGCTGCCACCCTGTTGCCATAACGGAGCATAAAACCTCGCTGTGCTCTCGCGTCAGATGCAGGGCCTGCTGCTGCTTGCCCAGCCTGCGACTGTTTACAGGGCCGGGCCCATGTGCAGGGCCCGGCGCTTCTGGCAGAGCCAACATCCTGGCAGCCCTCCTCTGCTGAGAGCAGTGGACAGTCCATCTGTGCCCAGTCCCGAGGAATGTTCGGCACCACTGCACCCACATCCTGGCCTCGTCAGCAGGCACGGGTCCTGAGAGTGCCAGATTATGCTCATAGACTCCCCATTGTCTGGGCGTCAGGGGAAGTCTAGCCTGCCCGCCGTGTGTGGAACTCTGGGATATCAGGCCAGGCCACGGGACAGCCTGGAAATGAGGACTCCGAGGTCCCCTGGGGGAAACAATAAAGGGGCTTCTCCCTGGTGGGCCCCAGAACACTGGGATCAAAACTCTCAACAATGAGGGGACTTGGGGCAGCTCTAAGCAGTGCAGGCAGGACCCTCGGGAAGAGAGCAGAAAGGCACAGGCCTCAGGTTGGGCATCCGTCACCCCAGGCTGTCACTGCCAGTCTGAGCGGCTGCCCTGCTGGGAGGGGTAGGAGGCAGGGCTCTATCTCTCACCGAATGACTATGTGACCTTGGGCAAGTCCTTTATTTAACTTCTTGAAGCCTCAATTTCTTCATCTGCAAAATGGGGATAATACTACATCTGAGGCTGTAGTGGTAATAACGTCTGGGTTGTGGATTAAATAGGATAATGTACATTGGGTACAGAGTACAATGACTATTATCTAGTAGGCGCTCAGTACATTTCAGTGCCCTTTCCATTTGAGAATATAGTCCGGGACCCTTAGGGAACCTGTTCCAAGGGCCTGCCAGAGGAAGGTGGAAGACTGAATGAGGAGGTCTACTTTGGGGGAACGCCAAGAGCAGTCATCCTGAGGGACCAGAATATCATGGTGGCTAAAAGAGGTGACCCCTGGGAGGAAAGCTCTCCCCGGGAGGCCAAGCTACCACCCATCAAGGCAGAGAATAGCTTCTGGAACCCAGGACCTGAGCCTGCCTGGCCTGGGGACACGGGGCCCAGGGACACAGGGTTACTTGTGTAAAATTTCCCTGTGTGGGTCCCAGCTATCCAGACCCTCCAAGATCTGCTGGTCCTGGGGACCCCATCACTGCAGTTCACCTGGCCCTGGGCCCTGAGAGCAATCCAGACTAGATATGACCGAGTGCCCATGTGCCAAAGCATGCCTACCTACCCCAGTCCAGGGGAGGAGCAGGGCCGGAGGGACCCAGCTGTGGGCTTGGGTTCTCACCCAGGCGGCTGCAGTAATTGCTGTGTGTTCTGGGGCAAATCGTTTAACCCTCTAGTCTAGAGCCTCAGTTTCCTGACTGTAAAATGGACACGAGTGTTTCCTATTGTGAGTGTTAAACACGGTAAGAGTGGAATCGACCATGTACAGCATGGCTGCCTCATAGATACTCCGGAAGTGTAGTTAGAAGGAGCAAAATAAAACCAAACTCATACCTCAGGTGTCTGCCAGGAGGAGGCCCCTGGGTCTGAGAGTTGCAGCATCACTGCAGTGTCCAACGAGGACCCCGACAGTCGCCCAAGTGACCCGGTCCCTAGGAGCCTGAGGCTCCAGTGTAGCCGTGACCAACAACAGGGGTGGGGCGCGTCCTGGGTGGGACCACAGCCACACTGCCAGGCACAGCCCCCAACCCAGAACGTGGAGTCAGGGCCAGTCCTGAGCCAGGGCACGCAGGGAACAGTGGCTTTACTGAGGCAAACAACCCCAAAGCCCCACCTGACCCCAAAGCCCAGTGGCTTCCTCGGAACCCCATCTTGGAAGTCCAGGGCACACAGCCCGGGGCCTGCCACAGGCCTGGCTGTGGGAGAGAAGGGAAGACACGGGGTTGAGGCACTGGATTTGGGCTGAAATGAACATCTGGGGACCCTGCGCCCTCAGAAAGAAAGGGGTGGTGGCAGGCGGGTGGGAGTCCTTTCCAACCAAACCTGCAAGTGCTGACTGAGGCTCCTCTCCAGCACTGAACTTGACTCAGCCCAAGTTCGCCATGTGAAACAGAGACCAGTAACAGAGTGTCTTAAGTGAGATGACACACCAGAAAGCGACGTGAAAACTGTCAAGTTCTGCACAAATCAGGTCTCATTAGGAGCTGAAAAACCCAAATGTGGCTTCAGGAAGTGAAAACTGGAAGCTAAGAATCAGGACACGCATATAGGCCTAAACAATGGACACGGACAACAGAGGGGTGGGGGCATGAGCGGGGGGCAGGGGCGGATAGGGGGTAACGTGGGGATAAGGACACATATGTAATATCTTAAACAATAAAAAAATATATATTTATATTTTAAAAAAAGGAATCAGGACACAATGCACCTACCAAACCCAGTGAAAATAAATTAAAATTATAAAATCCATTGTGGCTGGGCCGTGCGCAAGCTGAGCTCTGACTTTTTGTAGCAAAACCCAGCAAGTCGAATTAAGAACCATAAAACTGCCCTGGCCTAGGACTGGCAGGCACTCTCACTTTGGGGAACAGGCCCCAAGGACACCGTTTTAACGGAAAAAGCAATCCACATACGGATATTCACGGCTGGGCTATTTAGGAGAAAGGGGAATCGGAGTCTGCCACACGCCCAGCAAATGGAGAAATGGTGACCAAACTCCAGCGCGTCGATGCAGGGGGTGCCCGGAGGCCATTAAAGTGGCAGGTCTGAGGGCTCGGTCAATACCGGCAGACGTGCGTAGGAGATAAAGTCGCACAAGAAAGCAGCGCGGACCACTGTTTACTGCTATGTAAAAACATATTGACAGGGATGGGCCGGGAACTTAGAATGAATGGCTGATGTCTGGTGGTCACTGGGTTTCTTTCTCTTTTTTCCTATGAAGTTGTTTAAGTGGGTAATAATAACAATAACAACGCTGAAAGCAAAATCAATCTTGCAGCTTGAGAGCGGGTGGGGCCGGAGACCCCGGCACAGAGGGCAGGGGAGGGAAGGACAGTATTTCCTGGGAGCCCACCACCACCAGGCAGCACTCTGATCTCCCCAACCCAGGCCGCTGGGGGTTCCTGGGCATCACCCCACCCAGCTCTGGGGGTGGGATTATGGGTGCCCCAACGTGACTGCTTGAAACCTCTTACAGACGCCTCTGCAGAGCCCTCCAGGCCAGGCCTTCACCCCGCCCAACTCAGGAGGCGGGAGGAGGGTCGGCCTGGGGTTAAACACCAGGGAACCAGATGTAAGGGCCTGACTAGCCTTACGCTTCTCTCTATCCACTGAGCTCAGGAGGACAGCCTTATGCCCCCAACACCTGCAAGGCCTGAGAGCCACTCCTCACCCACCCATTAGTGAAAGCACACTGTCCCCTGCTGACTGCGTGTCCGCCAGAAACCTAGGAGCCGGCCCTGGCCTCTCCGTCTTCCACACCCGCACCCAGCCCACCAGCGAGCCCTCCCAGCTCGACCTCCAAAACTGATCCTGATCCTGACCCTGACCCCTCAGCCACCACCACCATGTCCTGCCTAGAGAATTACAGCAGCCTCCTGGTGGGTCTACCCTGCTTCCTCCCTTGCCTGGTACAGTCTCTTCTCCACACGCAGCCGAAGGGATCCCTTTACAACACAAAATCAGATCCCTCTCTCCTCTGCTCAAAACCCTGCCACGGCTCCCAGCTTACTTGGAGTCAAAGCCAACCCTTTTTCAATAGCATGTTCTCTGCCCTCCTCCCCATGTGGCCACCCTGCTTTCTGTTGTTCTCCAAGTAGGCCAAGCCCACATCCACCCCAGGACCTTTGCACTTGCAGCTCCCTCTGCTGGATTGCTCTTCCCAGAGTTCCAGAGCTCTCCCCATCACCTCAGCTCTCTTCAAGAGAGGCCTTCTCTGATCACCCTGTTTAAGACAGCGTGGCCGCCCGACCTCCACCCCCTCACTCCCTCTCCCCACTCCGTGTTCTTCCTCACACTCCGCAACACCCGGCGTATTAAACTGTCACTTGCTCATTCTCTGTGCCCCTTTCAAAGTGAACACCCCTGGAAGGGAAAGCATGTTATACCCCTGAAAAGGATGAACAATCTTATTTTCCAAGAGTCAATTCCAGAAGCATGAAGTGTAGGAACATATTTTCTTTAGCATCAGGTATATTTATAAATCAGGAAATGCCATACTTGCATTCATTATTCTCATCATTTTTTCTCTCCATCACTGAAGGGTTTCTCCCCTTTTTAGGCTAAACTTTTAGAAACCACATAAGTGGTATACACTGTAGGATCTGATTATAATGCTGAGCCTCTGAACAACTTGTAAATGACTTGAAACCCAGCAGGTTGGGGGAGGAAAGTGAGGTACTTGGGATGGGGGAGGCCAATTGGACCAGAGTTCAATCACAGCCGGGCCCAGAAAAGTCACTGCCATTAGGAGGCTCCTAGGGGCGGAGGACGGGGAAGGAGGGACTGCCCCTTAGGAGGAAAGTCAGGTCTGGAATGGGCCGTGGCGGGGGTGGCAGCAAAGGGCTGGGTGCGAACACACCTGTAAAGTAGCTCAGAGGGAACAGGTTCCTGCTCTAAATTTCCCCAAGAGGAAAACGGGGGAAGGCTGGAATTCTGGCACCCTCTCTCCTGGGCCCGGCTCTAGGTCCTGCTCCCTTTCCCCCAGGACTGTGCCGCACGCCTATACCCAGAGCCTCATATGACTTCCGTGGTGGCAGCCTCTGACTTACCAGCTTCCTGAGCCAAACCAGTGCCGGAATCGCTCACTTAGCGGGTGCTCCCCTGAGCAGCTGGAGCGTTCACTCCCCACACGCCGGGCACTGGGCTGAGTGGCTTTCCAGAGTTCCCCATTTCCTCTTCGCCACAGCCCCCCAAGGACGGTGCTATTATTATCGCCATCTCGTGCATGGGGAAACTGAGGCACGGGGCAATTTCCCCACGATCACACAGGTAGCTAGTGGCTACGGCAGAACTTGAACCCAGATCCGGTTCAGAAGCCTCTATTCCTATCCTTCAGGCCACATGCCTCCCTATACTCCCACCTGAGCCAGAGAGATGATCATGCATCCACTTTGATATATTTAGTTGCTTGCTTCTGAAATTAGACCCTGGTGGTGTCATGGGGCCTGGCAAGTCTTGTGCCACCGCTGATCTCAGAGCTGCTAGTCGCTGACACCTCGGTGTGAAGAACTTTTCTGTTTACTCCCCTCCCTGGGGGCAATGACAAATGAGGGAAGGAGGTGGGGGTAGGGGGAGGCTGCAGGACCACTTGGAGGACCCTTCCCAGAATCCTCCTCTGTGGTTGCCATGGCACCACCTCTGCAAAGGCCTGGACCCTGGTGTGAAGGGAGGGTGAGGTGGGGCGAAAGGAAGTGACCCAGAAGAAAAAGAACTAGCTTGTGTAGAGGGTCCCTCTGGAAAAGGGGGGCTGAGACCCTCATCGGGGCCACCCACGTTGGGAGGGAGAACAGATTCTTAGGAGGAAGGACAAGACAGCAGAGATGGCGAGGGAGGTGACAGAAGTATGCAGGGGTGGTGGGAGCTTCAGCGAGGAAACTGAGGCACATGAGGAAGACTGGACTCTGCAAGGGCAAGGTACTTGGCAGCACTGGCCCAGCGCCCAGCGCACAGTAGGTACTTAGTAAAGGTCAGCTCAAATGAGACTTCATGATTAGGACACCAGGGAGCCCCGATTTGCTCGGACCAGGCACAAAGCATGCGCACTGCGTCATGGAGATGTGCTTGGGGCTCCCGTGGTGAGGGGCTCTGGGTGAGGGGCTCCCGCCCGCACAGCTTTTCCAGGGTGCAGGTCCCCTGTGAGCCTGAGCAACTCTGTTCCTGAAAGGCTGGCTGGGGCGGGGTGGGGGGCTTCAGGAGAAGAATAGGCCCCCTGCCACTCAGCCCAGCTGGGGCCGCTGGGGCCCTGCGCCCAGCCCAGCCCCCACCCTGGCACAGGCGCAGCGGGTGAGCGCATGCCTGGCACAGTCCCCAGTGCCTGGGAGAGAGGCTCCAAGTGGGCGGCTTTGTATTTTGTGAAAACCAAATCCACAACTGATCTCTCCAGCCAAGCAGGGCCTGCTGGGAAGGCTGGCGGGCCTCTCTTCCCGCCCCCCTGCTGGGGCCCACCTCCCCCAGGAACCATGGGGAGCACCAGCTGCCACCCTGGCTGGCATGGGGGCTGAGGGCCGGGCCTGGGCCCAGCTCCCGAGTGCCAGGGTTTGCCCCCTCCCCACCCTGACCCCCTTCCTGCCTGGAATAAATTGGAATACAAATCAGAGGGAACCGCTTTCCTCTGTTTGAACAAATTGCTATGGATTCCTCCCTGTCTCAGGTCAGGGCTCACGATGGGGGATATTTTCACTCGCCGACTGCTAATAGACTCGGGAGAAGCTGCTGGATCGATGGAGGCCGGGAAAATTAGCCCGGAGCTCCAGGCCAGCCTTGGCCTGTCCCTGCCCCCACGCCAGGACTCTTGGAAGGGATGAGGCAGCCATAACCCAGGCTGGACATCAACACCAGCTGACGGCCTGTTCCCTCCCCCTTCCTGGGAACCAAGGCAAGAGAGTCCAGGAGAGGCAATGGGGGAAAGGTGGGCCCAGGGAGGCCCCCAAAGAGATCTGACGTCCCCCACAGTCAAGCATGGCCCCCTGAACATATCTCCATGCTCTTGTGTGCAACATCAGCGTGCATATACACACCTTCAGCACATGCATGCCCATGTATACTTACATGTGCACAAAAATAGAGATAAAGTGTACACGCAAGGTAGAGAGAACACGGGAATGTATTTCAGCTCCTGTGGAGGTACCCAGCGAGAGCAGTTTACCTAATGCCGCTGGTTCTACATGCACGCACACATACATGCATACATGCAAACACATACATACATACATACATACATACACACACACTCCCCTCTGTAAATTAGAACCCAGATCTGCCTTGGGAGATAGATCTACTGGCAGGCAGAGCAGTACCACTAGCTTGGTGTGACCCTTCGCCTCTGGTTACTGGTTTCTGCCTCTGGTTTCTGCCTCTAAACCAGTGGTTCACAACCCTTTAGTACAGTTCTCATGTTGTGGTGACCCCCAATTTCATTGTTACAAATTGAACATAATTAAAGCATAGTGATTAATCACAAAAACAATATGTAATTATATATGTGTTTTCCGATGGTCTTAGGCGACCCCTGTGAAAGGGTCATTCGACCCCCAAAGGGGTCGCGACCCACAGGTTGAGAACCGCTGCTGAGCATTTAGGGCCAGGTGACCTCTGAGCCCCATACCTCTGACCTTTCATAGCTCCCAGCCGGGCTGCCTATTGGCTGTGTAGGCCGAGGACTTCTCTGGCCCTCCTCAGCCTCAGGTTTCTCTTCTGACAAATGACGAGATTTGCCCCAAGATCTCTGCTGGCTTTGTCACTTTATAAGCCTGTGACTCTCCATCATCCCTCTGCCTTGTTCTCTGCTGCATCCTCGGCACCCAGAACAGTGTGGGCACACAGAGAGGGCTCCAGAAAAATGTGGTTAATTACTTAATTAATCTCAGGTCCCAGGTGGGTGTGGAGAGGCTGAGAGAAATTCACAATAGGATGGAGGCGCTGCTCTGATCTGGACGTGTAAGGCCCAGGGGTACTCAGGGTGCAGACTAGCCAGGTCATTACCCACGGAGGCTCCTTCCTGCAGAGGGAAGTGGACAGAATGCAATCGGCCTAATTACCCACACAGAGTCCTGCCTGCGGGGAGAGGGCAGCCGTCCAGTGTCAGAAATGGTCCCCTCCTCTCTCTTCGTTTTGAATTGAGCTGGTGGGAAGCTAATGATCGTGCCCCATGGCAATGCCCAAAGGGCCCTGGAGACTGGGTTTGTCCTCGGTGACCCCCAACCCTGCCCTCCCCAGGTGTGAGGCCCCTCAATCCTTCAGGGAGAGCCTGAGTTCCACCAGGAAGGTCTTGGGGAAATTGACGGGTTGGAGGTCTAGTCACAGAATCCAGGAAGTAAACGAGGAGCTCACAGGTCTGGTTTTCCGCCCGGAATCAGGGCTTACGCGTGCAGCCCAGAAGACAAGACCTACGAACAAAGAGCTCAGAAAAACTGGCTGGTTCTGAAGAGGCAAAACAGAAGGCTAGGCAGGATGTAGTCTACACTGTCGGAGCCCCGCTCCCCTGACCACTGCCATGCACAGCACCAGCACCTGCGGCCAAGTCACACTGCCTTCAACAAGTGCAGCCTGCTACCCAGCGAGTGCCAGGAATTAACACCCCCAGGAATTAACACCCCCAGGAGCAGCCTGCAACCAATGACAGATGGGAGCTGGTGTACACCTGCCCCAGCTCCCTCACCATGATGGGTAGACTCTGAAGTGTGTATTACGCAGTGTCCCCAAGATCCCTAGTGAGACTTGGTGGTGACTCCCTTGACAATGCACCTTTTCTTGGTTCCCTTTGCTTTCCTATCTCATGTCTTCATTCCCCTACCTGAGCTTCCTGCACTCACTTCCCACATAAACTACCCGTACTTGGCTCCTTATCTCAGGGTCTGCTTCTGGGGAACCCAAACTGCGACCTCAAGTCCAAGCCAATTCTGATCGTCATGGTGCCCCTATTAAGTCTCTCACGTGGTCACAACACAGGGCCCTTGTTTTGTCTCACACACACACACACACACACACACACACACAAAATATCCTAGCACACTCCTCTACCTCCACCTATCACTTCTCTGGAAACCTACTCACCTGAATTCCAATCCTCAAGATCCAACTCATCTGACCAACCAGCCTGAGCCACGGGGGAAAGGCTTGAGGGCTGCGGGGAATGCCCAGAGCAGCCTTCCCGAAACAGGCCCGGGTTCCTGCGGGCGAACGGGCTGGTTGCCCTAAAGTGGACCATAGGCTGTGCCACAGCGACTAGCAGCAGCCTCCAGGTCACGGAGCCACGCCAGCTGCCTCCTCCCCCCACACGGGGGCCTCCCAGGGCCTCCCGACATTTCATGAAGGGCTTCTCACATCTAACCAGGAGTCCTGGACCCAGAACAAGACTCCTTGGATGCAGTGAGGCCTGGGGATAAGAAATGGGGTTTGCAGGGGTGGGAGGAGGATTGTAGATTTACAGGCCTAAAATGAGCTTATAAGTACCAGGTAGACATGCCCCAGCTCCTCCGAGCCTACAAGGTTGTCTAGGAGAATGAGAAAGATCCAGATGTGGAGTCCCTTGGCATGGCTTTTCATTTCAGCCTCGGTACCTAACTGCTGTGTGACCTCAACAAGCCACTTACCGTCTCTGGTCTAGTCTCTTGCTGCGCTGAATCTCAACGATCTGCTTCTGGGCCACTTGAGGCCACTGACTGGCGGCTGAGCTCTCTCCTTGCCACACCCTCGGGCCCCACCTCATGACCTTCTCTATGTCTACCCTGTGGCATATTCCAGAAAGGAGAGTAAAGCCAGACCTCGCCACAGCACAGAACTGCAGCTTGCCGTGGGCTTACGGATTTTGCTGGAAGGTAAACTGACCTCCCCAAGGTCACCATTCCAGCAGAACACCAGAACCAAACCCAGGGAGATGAGGCCACCAGCACCCTCCCCACCTCTACCTTCCCGATGCCTCTCTCAGAAATAGGGAAAAGCACCTCGTTAAGAGTTACTTAAGAATCACATAGGAAAAGTCTCAGGGCCAAGGGCCAAGGAGATACTCAAGTTCAGCTGAGAGGCCTCAGCTCCTGGATCTTTCTGAGAAGAGATTATGTTACAGCGAGTTGAATTAAGGTAAGACAATGAGGAGAACTTCCCAACAACAAAGGACCACAGACTTTTGAGAACAGAAAGATGAGCTACATCACCTCTGCAGTACTTTCTGGCCCATGGCTTCTGGCGTAGCCCCTCAGTTTTTGTTCCCCCAAATCAGGGGGGTCCACAGAGCTCTCCTGTGGCTGGGACTGAAAGGAGCCATTGCCAGAGGGGACAGGTACCAACCAGCAGAAATCAACCACCTCACGAACTGGTGGGAAGGAGGGAAGGAGGGCACTGGCAGACAGGGAGCTGGGACCCGCACGTGAATGTGTTGTTGACCCCAGCAAGGCTCTCCCCTGCTCTAGGTCTCAGTTTTCTATAAATTCCTTCTGGGCATCCGCAGAACAGCCAGAGCCCCCGCCCCACAACCACCACCACCTGAGCTAGGCTGGCCGGAGGGAGGGAGAGGGGAGGAGAGTGGTGTTCACAGCCATCTAAATCCTCTCTCATTTCAAGAAGCACCAGCTGACCCTGAGGTGGGGATTTGTGGTAAAGACTGGACATTATCTACCCAATATCCATTCTCCCCTTCGTTCTAACTAAACCCTGATAATCTCTTAGGTGAGCATGTGCCCATTGAAAAGGCATTTCTCAGCCTCCCTTGCAGCTAAGAATGGCCCATGAGCTACACGCAGCAGTCATGGGGAGGGGGTTTCTGGAAAAGCTTCTTAAAGGAAACGGACTCAGCTGGCAGGCCTGTACCTTTTCTTTTTCCTACCTGCAATGTGTCTTTTTTTATTTTGTAATGCTCACCTGAGGATATTTTTTCCATTGATTTTTAAAGAGAGTGGAAGTGAGGAAAGGAGGGGAAGAGAGGGAGATAGAATAAAGCATCGATGTAAGAGAGACACTTCGATTGGTTGCCTCCAACATACACCCCGATCAGGGCCAGGAATCAAACCTACAACCCAGGTATGTGCCCTTGACCGGGAATCAAACCTTCAAACCTTCAACCCTTTGGTGCACAGCTGACGCTCTAACCACTGAGCACACCGGCCAGGGCTGGAATGTACCATGATGACGGAGCAGGGCAGCCCTTGGTGGCTTTGTGGCAAAATGCTTTAAGGCAAGGGTTCCCAAACCTTGCTGCATGTGAGAATCACCTTGGGGTCTTTAAAAAAAAATGCTAACGCCTGTTTACCTCCCTGAGATATTCTAATTTCATTGGTAAGGTATGGCCTAAGCCAGTGATGGCGAACCTATGACACGCGTGTCAGAGGTGACACGTGAACTCATTTTTTTGGTTGATTTTTCTTTGTTAAATGGCATTTAAATATATAGAATAAATATCAAAAATATAAGTCTTTGTTTTACTATGGTTGCAAATATCAAAACATTTCTATATGTGACACGGCACCAGAGTTAAGTTAGGGTTTTTCAAAATGCTGACACGCTGAACTCAAAAGGTTCGCCATCACTGGCCTAGGCTTTGGGAGTTTTAAACACTCCCCAGTTTGAAGCAAAGTTTGAGAACCGCCTCCGTAAGCAGAGCAGAGTGACAAGCGGAAAGGAGCCTGGGTTTCTAGCGACCAGGAAGCCGCCACGCAGCCCTGGACAGCCTGCCACTAAACGTCCATTTGCTGGAGCCTCTCTCGTGAGGCCTGGTTTCTAGGAACAGACAGAGATTCCCAACTCCACAGCACAGCACAGCCCAGGCAACAGGAAGGGCCGATAGTGCCATGGAGCCCCCCTCAGAGCAGCCGGCGGGCCCTGGACTCGCCATTAGGCAGGCTTGAGTTCAAATCCTGACTCCGCTACCTGCCAGGGCCTTTGGCAAGCCACTCAAGCTTCTCCACCTGAGAAATGAGGGCCTTGGAAAAGGCTGCGTCCTCCCGCCCCCCTGCCCGCTCCTGGGGCGCAGGTGCCCTCGCCCCTGCGGCCTCAGCTCCCGCCACCCTCCTGGACATTTAGCAGGCGCTCGTGATGATGTGCTTGGTTGACACTGAATTGCTTCAATGGGGTCCGGTTCTGAAATTTTCATTTATTTATAAACCTAATGGAGGAGAGAGTACACAGAAGGGCCACATTTCAGAAAGGTAACAATTTACCTCGTGCAAATCAATGGGGCAGCGCCTCCGGGCGGATTCTGGCAGCCCCTCCAGATTCGGGACGGGGAATGCCCTGGTGAGAAGCAGGGGCCCGTCTCCCAAGCTCCTGACCTGGACCTTCGGTTAGCACTACTAACACAGGAAGTCTCCGTCCATCATTTAAGAATAACAAGTGTGCGTGTGTGTATTAAAGACCCCAGGGTCCACAGGAGCTTGATTGAAACCAAGCCTGGGCAGTGACCTGGAAAACCCAGAAATGCCCTCCGAAAGCTCCGGGGAAGACGACATCTGTCTGGGCCTGACTCATTCCGATGCACCGTCTCCGCCAGCTGCGCCTGGGAGCCAACTGGAGAGCTCTCGCCACGCAGCTGCCTCGATGCCACCTGCAGAGCTTCTGATCCAGGAGGTCCCACGCGTGCGGCCAGGCATCTGCTGTTGCAAAGGCTCCCCAGGTGGTTCTGACAGGCCACCGGGTGGAGAAGCACTTCTCTACACAGCTTCCCGTCTCCAGGCAATCAGTGTACCTCGGCGGAGTGTCTGGGACTAGAAAGGAGCCTGAGGTGGGATCTCCGCAGCCGGCTGAGCAGCACCCTCGTGCCGCCCCGTCACCAGCCCCTGCGGTCACTCACCCCTGCGGCCGCAGCTTCCCACGGGCCTCGGCTGGGAACTAGGCCCCGCGAGGCTGGGAACTGCCCGCACCCTCCCTGGCCTGCCACATATCTCAAAAGCGCAGCCCGCACCTCCAGCTTCCACATGCCACCCACGCCCGGAGCTCCCTGCCATCTGCCTGCCACCGCTCTGCTCTCGTGAAACAGAGTCCCCACGGCTTGCCTGAGAGTTTACCAAGTGCTGTCACTTGGACTTCTAATTCCAAAGGTGGGGGTGACTGAACCCGTCTTCCAGACAGGGAAACCGAGGCTCAGTGTAGGGAGACTATTGGTCCAGGGTCCCTCAGAGGCAGCCAGCTGCCCATCTGAACCTCCAGCCCAAGTCTGCCCATTTGCGTCCAGCCCCTCTGCCCGCATGCCCTTGCCATTCAAAGGTTGCTCCATGGGCCCGCAGCACTGGCATCACCCCCGAGTTCGTTAGAAATGCAGACTCTCGCCCCGGCCCAGGCACACTGACCTGGATCTGCAGACCCAGGGCACCCCCGCTGCCTCCCTGCCAATCTCCAGTCCCCAGATGGCCCTTCCTCCCTCAGATTCTGTCTCCTCTCCTGGCTTTCCTGTCCCTGTCCCCTAGGTCCCCTCCTACCTCCCTGCTCTGTCTCCTCTCTCTCCTCCCACCCCAGGGTGCTGGTCTCGGCCCCCCTCCTCTCTCACTCCACTCTCTCTTTCCTTGGCCATTTTATTTCACTTCATGGTTTCAGCCCACTCATGACCAACACTCATGTCCACCGGCCCATCAACATCTCTCCCAGACATCCCACACCAGAACCCCACGAAGTTCAAGACTGCACTGGGATTGTCAGGGAAGTAAATCTACTGACTGAGGCCTTGCTCAGGGCCAGCTCAGGGCTCCACAGGTGCGTCTCATGGCACGCTCACCGCAAACCCACGCGGTGGGTACGATGCTCTCCATCTGACCAGTGGAGAGGGCACGCCTCAGAAAGCAGGTGGCCCTCGGGCTCTCAGCTGATGCAGGCAGAGCTGGGGTTCAGACCTGGGTTTCTAAACGCCAAACCTCAGGGCATTTCCGCCCCCACCCCTTGCCTGAGCTCTTCCTGACGCACGTTTAGGACCTAATGATCGTACAATCTCATTCCTCGTCTTTTGCAAGAGTCTCTAACTGGCTTCCTTCCCCCACACCTAACCCCCTACAGTCTATTCTCTACATGGCAGCCGGAGGGATTCTATTAAAAGGGTGTCAGTTCATGTCCCTCCTCTGCTCAAAACCCTCCCACGGCTCCTCAACTCACTCAGAATAAAAGCCCGAGTCCTTACATAACCTTACATAGCCTTCAACAATCAGGCCCCACTAACTCTCCAACCCCACATCCTATTCCCCTCCCCATGGCTCACTCTGCTCCAGCCATACCGACTCCTCTTTGTGGCTAAACAAGCCACTCGTGCTTCTGCCCCAGGGCCTTTGCACTGACTGCCCAGAATGCACTTATCCACCAGGCTTTCTCCCTCTTCCCCAGGCATCTTCCAGGCTCTGTCCTGGCGGCACCTACTCAAGGAGCCCCCACCACCACCACTGTATATGAACTTGAACCACAGTCCACCATTCCTGGTCCCCTTGGGTGCTTTTCTCTTTTCCACAGGGCTCATCGCCATAGGAACATTATATACTTATTCATTGACTTGTTTACCACCTGTCTCCCTCCGTGTGAATGTAAAGTCTAGGAGAGCAAGAGCTTGTTTTTCTCCAAATATCTCCAGAGCTCCAAACAGAACCTTCACCCGTATGTTTGTGGAATGACTGCAGCTCTTGTACCCGGACTCTCCTGTCCATTCTCACAGCCACCACCTGGGTCAAGTTCTCAGTACACTTCCCTGGACCCCTGACCAGTCTCCCTCCCCCTGACCCCGGCGTCCTCAAACACAAACACACCACAGCAGGGCTACCCAGCCTGAAATACAGCCCACATCGACCCATTTCTCTCTCAAGGCCCTCCCAGCAGCTTCTCCCAGCCCAGGATTCCAGCCTGCTCCCCCAGACACCGGCTTTGCCATCGGCAGATCTGGGTCTGAGCCCAGCTCTGCCACTTGGACAAGGAGCTTCGTCCTTCTGAGCCTCAGTTTTCTAGTCGCTAAAATGGGCTATGAAGGACTCTCTGGGGGCTGTGGGGAGGATGAAGGGAGACAGTGAACATTCCTGACCCCAGCCGGGCAGTAAACATTAGCGACTGTTACTACTGAGCCTTTACTGTTCCACCTCTGACTGCCCAGTTCCCTTTCAACCTACGCTCCAGCCCAGCAGAGGGACACTGTTCCCCACACACCCAGCTCTTTATCCTCCATGCCTCTGCCTCCTCCTGGGATGCCCTTCTCAGTCCTTTCTTCCTTGTGTCAAGGCCACTTCGAGTGCCCCCTCCTCCACTAGGCCTTGGAAGTCATTCCCTCCCCCTTCGAATGAATGCCTGCAGCCCTTTATCTGCACTTGCCTCATGGCATTTATCAAGATCTCCCAGGAGCCACCATCTTGTATGTGAGTCCCCTCCCCTTCTCCTTGAGGGCAGAACCTCCATCTCATTCATCTCAGCAGCCCTGTCAATTCCCAGAACAGGGTAGGCTCAAGGCAGGTACTAATTAGAGAGTTAATGGGTGGTGAGGGGCACACCATACTGCTGTCCTGCCCCCAACTCAGAAGATCCACTGGGGTCGATTTCCGAGCCACTTCTCACCAGCTGTGCGACCTTTAGCAGGTCACTTAAACTCTTGTTGGGAACCTCGGTTTCCTCATCTGTTAAATGGGGGCAACAGGACCTGCTATGTTGACCTCTCAGAATATTATGGGAATCAATGGAGAGAGGATGAAAATGCTTGTAAGGCACGTGGCACTTGCACACCAGCCCAGGATTGTTGTTACAACCAATGATCCTCCCTGGAAGGTTCGTTCCTCTTTGCACAAAAAGGTGCCTGAAAGAGCCATCACTGAAGGCATGGCAGGATGTCAAGTGAGTTTTACCTTCTTCCTTATATTTTTATGTATTCTCTGATTGTTTTTGCAAAGAGCACGTGTTACTCGTAAACCTGGGGAGAGGAAGATTTCATGGTTTAAAAAAACAGAAAGGATTCACTGCTTTGAGGTAGGCATTGCTCTTGCCACTGTATCAGCATTTAAAGGCAATAGGGACCCCCTAGTAGCTAGTACCTGCCATCAGCAGATGCATGTCTGCAAAGCAGGGTCTCCTAATGATGGCGGGGAAGATGCAGGAGAGGGGCCACACACCAGGTTCACAAAGAGGCAGCACTGCCAGGGCAGGAGCCCCTGCTCTGCACACAGCCCCACCTGGACAGGAACCCACGAGCTGAGCCTCCCCCAATAGGGCTCTCCTCTGGCCTAGGGGATAGGAAGTGTGGCTTTGGCCACAGGTAAATGCCCTGGGACACTGGGAAGGGAAACATGAGAGCTGGAGGGAGGCATGGAGCTACAGAAGGCCTAGGGAGTCCCCTTGGGCCCCAGGCTAAGGAATTAGAGTAAGTCTCATCCCTGTGGAGTCTTGAGGCCAAGAGAGTCTAGGAAAAGCAATATGCAATGTGGCGGCCAAGCCCGCCCCCTGCTGGTCATATCTGGAGTGGCAGTGCCAGGTGCACAGGGCAGGGTCCTCAGGTACACACCCCTGCACCTGGGGCCTAGTCAGACTGTGTCCAGAGGCAAGGTAGGGGTGGGGCATGTCTCTTCCAGGACTGAGGCCCAAGATCCCATCTCCAGGTCCCCTGTCTTTGCTGGTGGGTTAGGTTCCCTGAGCCCCGCCACAAGGAGATGCAAGGCTGGAGTGGGAAGGGCTGAGGAAGGCAGAACTGGGGGCAGTACGGGGAGGATGTGAAGTGGAGAGGAGGGTGCACCACACTCCTGCCTCTGTCTCGTTCCTCCCAGGCCCGCCTCTGCCTCCTGGGCAGCCAGAGAAGCCACGGCTGCTACCATTGCCCGGATTTCCACTCCCACACCCAGGTATTGATTTCCTGCATCATTCATTTGCCGGCCTTGGCTGCTGTGATTAGCTCCCTCCATTCTCCCTGTGGAGCCCCCCGCCCGTCCCTCCATGTTCCAGCAAAGCAGAGCTAATACCAGGCTTTAAATGAGGCTTTGCCACCCGGCCCCAGCAGCTCACAGCCAAGCTCGGCCAATTACAAATAGGCCCTTGGTATGTCTGCAGCCGCCCCCTCAAGGGTGCTTTCCTGGCTAATATAATCCTCTCTAACCAACCCCACCACCTCCGGAGCCCCCACCAGCCAGGAAGCACAGATTCGTAAAATGAGGCATCATGCAGATCTTGAACCTAAGAGTGGGGGCGTGGGGGAGCTCTTGGGTCTGACTCCAGAACGGGGGAGTCCTCAAGCAGGCTCAGGGGCCAACCTCAATGGGGGGTACAGACAGTGCTGGCAAAGCAAACAAAAGCGCCTGGATTTGGAGACGCAAGGCCCTCTCCCTCCTGCAGTTGCTATAACTGAGAAGGAAGGGAGGACAGAGGCCTGGACCTTCTTGAGGACATTTGCAAAGCCCTCAGCTTTCTGTCAGCCCTGACCCCCAGAGTTTTCCAATGCGACGCCTTCTCCCGGGGGAGCGTCCGATCCGGACAGGCAGTTTCTGGGCCTGGGGTGGAAACTAGTGAAAAATCCCGAGTGCCCACACCTAGATCAACACCCAGAAGGCGGCGCTGGGAGGCACACTTCCTGAAATTCCTTCTCCGCACCCTCAGAGGAGGGGAAAAAAACCTGACTTGGTGATAATTCTGTAAGCTATGTTGCTCTTGTCAAATTATTCAACATCTGTCTTCATGTTCCCACAAAAATTAGCATAGGATAGTAGTTTCTGATGACACCTTTGGTGAAATATTTTGACTTCCACCAGTAAGTTGCAAACAACCTGTCTTAAGGATAATGTCAATTCCCACTCCTGCATATTAAATAATCCCGAGGTTTGTTGTGTTTTTCTAAGGGAGAGGAATCCCTTCAACCCGCCTCTCGCTGGAAGTCCGGCAGCTATGGGCGGAGATGAGCCAGGGCGGGTGTATCCTCATGAAGGATACTCCTCCATCCCTTGGCTACTCCCTCTGCCTAGAACTAGGCCTCTGGGGCAGCCCACCACCCCTGGCCTGTGGGAAAGAAGCTTACAGGATCCACCCTGGAGCACAACAAACGGGGCCAGGAGATTGGGAGGCTGGGAGGAAAGAGGGAACCAGCTCCAAATGGACCATCTGGTCTAGTACTCAGCTGCTATAGCATCTGTGCCCCAAAGAAGAGCGAAGCCACCTGGCCAGTTGAGAGCGCTTCCCCGGTCCCACTGCAGCAGCGCAGCTTGGGTCCGGCAAAAGGAACCTCAGAGGGAAGCAGACATAGGTCTCCAGGCCCCTGCCTCCTACCAGCCTCAGCAGAGACTCCCAGCTCAGGCCAGATTATGGCGGGGTTTGCCCTCCACATCCCAGTCTTCCTCCCTCTTTCCAATTCAGCTTCCATGTTTGCTAATCTGCTCCTCCCTCAGCCACACAGGCCTGGGAGCAGAGGGGAAGGGGCTGGTGGTTCCCTCCCCAGGGCACACTTGTTTTTTGTGTGTCTTGAGTAAAAACTGCCTCCCTCCGCGCTGCCAGGGCAGCACTGGACTTCCAGCCTCCTCTCTCTTCTGCATCCTGAGTTCCCCCCTATCTATAGCCACCAGCCTATAGCCACCAGCCTAAGACTGTGACTCGCCCTAAGCAGAGACCCTCAAAGAATGCCCAACTGCCTTGTGCAAACCATCTTAGGGAGACACCTGGGAAAGAAAGAATTTCAATAAGCATTTCTTCCAACTCCCCCCAAACCATGGCCCTTCATTCTTGCAACAAATATTTGCTGAGCTCCTGCTGTGTGCCAGGCACCATGCTGGGTGCTGGCACACAGGGATGGACACGCCTGACCATTTCTCACCTGCACTCCACTCTTTCTCAAGTTGCTTCATCTGCTTTGTGAATAGAGGGAAAGTGGGGGAGGGAGCAGAAAACCAGCTCTCCATACTACTCCTTACCCAGCCCCAGCCCTACGATGGTTCTCTCTGGCTATATCTGGCCAAAGCTTCACAAGGAACTCAAGTAGCCTCCTGCTATCCTCCCCCTCACACTAGATCTTCCTTTCTCTCCATCCACCGCCATAAAGACTTCCCACCCAGCAATTGCCCCGAGGCCCCAGTCTTTCCCTGGAGCCACATTCTCAAAGGGCACGTGGAAAGAATGTCATCCAAGAGTCAGGGGTTGGCCCCCATGCACACAACCCACTTACCTCACTCTGAGTGAGAGAGCTTGGACTCAGGGAGGGGAGAAAACACCCAGAAAGGGGGCAGGTGAGCCAATGACTCAACCCTGGCCCCAAAGCACTCTGAAATCAGGGTCTGCAGAGACCACTGCACCTGTCACCCACTCCCGCCCTCATTGCTGGGGGTTCCTCAAGATGTGCCCCATGCAGCCCTGGAGGAGGCTGGAGGAGGTGGAGGGAATGGAGAAAGGGGATGGCCATGGCCGGGAGATGGGCATGCCAGGTCTGCCCAAGGGCACTCAGAGGGAGGAGAGTGGGGGACAGCAGCCAACAGGAGGGCTCTCAGTCACTCTACAGACCTCCTGGGTGTGGTGAAAAACAGGGGGAGACCTCACCGATGTCCCTCTTTAGGCTTCCTCCTAAGGAACAGGGAGGCTGAAGGGAAACCTTGGGGAGAAAGAGGAAGGAAGACACCCCCCCACACACACACACACAACCCCTGCGGGGCTGAGGCCTCTGGGACCCCCTCAGTTGCCTCCTCCCCATAACCCAGCCTCTCATTCTTCCTCGTCTTTCCTTTTCTGGCCTATATCTAAAGGGCCAGGCAGTAAGAGACACACAAACTAATTAAGAAGCAGAGTTTGGCCAGATGCCTGGGCCAGCCTCCCCAGGGAATTAAACCCAAGCCAGCTAGCAAGTCACCTCCCAGAAACCCCTCAGGGGACCCCTCCCTCTTGTGAGGCACCCCCAGAAGGAGGCATTTAGCATCTGCACCTGAGGCTGGTAGCCAAAAATGTTTGGGGAGGGACAAAGCATCCGACCCCCACCAATAGAACAGGTCAAACTCTCCCACCCCCGCCCCACCCCCCATCTTAAAGGCAGGAACTACGCCCTCAACCTCAGAAAGAGAGAGAATCCTCCCACTCCTGCTCACTTCATCAAAAAGTGGCCTGCACAGACTGCCCTGCAGTCCGCAGAAAGCGAAGTAGGGGCCGCTGGGCCCAGAGACTGACTTTTTGTGCGGCGGGGTCGGGGCATTCCGGGCTGCTAGAAGTCAGAGGGAGGGTCCCTGAGAGCGGTGATGCCTGTTCTGGGGACCTTTCCCGGGGAAAACCCACGGAAAAGACGGGATAAGGGGTGACTGGAGTCCCCTTAGCGCCCAAGAGCGAGGCGTGGGGACGCGGGAGCAAAGCTGCCGGGCAGGAGGCAGCGTTTGGAGGCGTAGCGGGTGGGTGTGTGCCTGGTCTGCGTTTTGGGGGGACGGTGCCCGTGTGTGTGTGTGTGTGTGTGTGTGTGTGTGTGTGTGTGTGTGTATGTGTGCGCGCGCACAGGGAACGGAAGGTGGGGCTGGGGTTTTGTAGCTGGGAACCGGAGGCAGGGAGAACTGGCTCCAGAGAGGTCCGAAAAGGGATGCCGGGGCTTTAGGCTCCGGATCCGGGGGATGTGGCAACCGCTCGGGTTGCCAAGAAGCGACTAAAGAAGAAGCGAAGCCTCTGTGAGATCGCGGAAGGCGAGCCCGCGGCTCCGTGGCGGTGCCGGCTGCCAGCTCTCGCGCAAACCACGCGCAACTCCGGGTCACACATCGCTCGGCTTCCGCTCCCCAGGCCGAGCCGGGGTAAACCAGGCTTCGGTGCAAGTCGCTGCCCCAGCCCCGGCCCGAGGTCTGTCGGAGTCTCCGGCGCCAGCCGACTGGGTGCTCTCCGGGGTTCGGAGTCACTCCCGCCTCTGACAGGGTGTGAGAAAGTGGGTGCCTCCCCCCGGCATCACCAGCTTCACGCCAGACCCCACGACCCGCCTCTGTGCTCCGAAGCAGCTCGTTCGCTCTTCTCGCGCCTGGGAAAGGGCGGGGACCCGGGCATCCCCTCCAGAGTGCGAGCCGCCGGGGTCCCCACCAAACCCCGCAACGCGCGCTTTGCGCCTCTTGCAAAGTTTCCGCGGGTGCTAACGCGCGTGCCGCGGGCGCGGGCTCTTACCGTAGACGCCCTGTCCTCGGCAGTGCACGGGGATCAGCGCCAGAAGTAGCAGGCAGGTCACCTCCATCTTCACGGCCGGTGCTTCATCCCCGCGAGGCGCGCAGCCCGAGAGGCGGCGGGGGGGCGCATCCGCCGGGGCCCCGCGATGCCCCCTGCGTCTCCCCCTTCTCGGAGCGGCGACGGAGACCCGGAGACTGAGGAGGCGGCGGCGGCAGCGGCGGCAGCGGCGCGGATGGCTCCTCCGGCAGAGCCGCGGCCCCGGTGAGGACGCAGGGGGCGCGGGCCCGGCCACGGGTGCCTCCGCACGCCCCGCGCAGCCGCCAGCGCCCCGGCCCGAGGAGCCCGGCCGCCGAGTCTCCCCGGGTCCCCAGGGCTCTCCTCTCGGGGTACGGAGCGCCGGGGACCTTCTTCGGCGGCGGTTCTTCGATCCAACAGGCCAACGACGACTAATAAACTTGTCGTTTCTGCGCCCGGGGGACGCCCCTCCGAGACGGGGGCCGGGAGGCCAGGCTCCGTACCGGTTAATCTGCGGCTTCCAGTCCTGCGGCGGGTGCTGGGGGCTCGAGGACCCGACCCAAGGGGGCCGGGCTGGGCGCCCTCCCAGGGGCGAAGGAGCCCGGGCCCGGGCCCTCCGGAGCGGGCGAGCAGCGTGGGCTGGACTCGGCCGAGGGGAGAAGTTAGCTGAGCCCGGAGGAGCCCGGAGAGGAATCGCACCGGGCGCCCCGCGGGAATCGGGAGAGCAGTTCCAGTCAAGACCGACCACAGGAAGCGGGGAAAGGACGAAAGTTTGAATCGTTTGAAAAATATTCGCGCTCTCGCCGAGGCCCGGGCTGCAGCGCGGGCGCCGCTCGCCACCTGCCCTCGCCGCGCTCGGCTCCTGCGGTCTAGCCGCGGCCGCGGAGCTCCGATTCGGTGCTCTCCCGAGAGCGGGGCTGCGCCGCGCCCCAAGTTGATCGTCCCTGCCCCCGCCCGGCGCCTGGACCGGCGGGGCCCCGAGCGGGAGGGGCCGGGCCGGGCTCCGCGCGCGGCGGCCGCTGGGTCCGGGCCGCGGGAGC
>NW_005871582.1:440505-441689 GCF_000147115.1 Myotis lucifugus | reverse complement strand
CATTTCCTGCTGCCCCCCCCCTCCTGCCTGTCCAGGGGCTGACTCCCGCTGCCGGGGCGGGAGTGGGAGGTGTGGGGAGAAATTCAAGGCCGCATTGGGACGTGGGGGGCGGGGGGGGGGGGGGATGCTGTCAGCTGAAACCTCAGCTCCCTTTCTGTCCACCTCCGGAAGTCCGAGAACATCTGAAGAATCCTGTTCAGCCCACCTCCTCTTAATTGCACCTCCTTCACCCCCACCCCCTTCTCTCTCCTTCCTTTCCTGTTGGTCCAAAGCTGAATAGGGGATCCGGACCCATCAGATACCAGCTGAAGACTTGTTAAATGAATGAATGAATAATGCCCATCATACTCCAGACACCACAGGCCTCGGATACCCTCAGTGCAGCTATCCTTTCTACTCCTCACCCCCCAACCATCCTTCCAAAGAGAAAAACCCATTTTCTGCCCCACGGAGATACAGGGTTGCTATGGGTGCAATGATGAGTCGCTTCTTTTATTGTCGCCTTCTTCACATTATTTGAAAATTCCTAGAAATTCTCACCTCTTCCAGGAAGCTTTCCGGGAATGATCACACTGAGTGCTGCTCTCCTTGGCTTTGCCCATTCTGCGTTGATGAGCCCTTATCCATGTCATGGGAAACTGCCTTCCTATTTCCCAATTAGCTAGCCCAACCCCAAACAGCAGTTAATTGCTCTTCTTTGGCTGTGGGGTGCATCATGGGGGGGGGGAGGAAGGAGGGCGGGGGACAGGGAATCCCAGGGACTCAGCTGACATATTCTTGAGTTTGTCATCTCAGAACACCTACACTGGCCGGAAGGAGAAAGAAGACTGCTGATGATGGGGAGAGACGGGGAGGGGGACGGAGGACCGAGTTGGAGCCAAGCTGGGATTGAACATTTGCTGTAGCTAATCCACGTGTGAATACACTGCAGCTAATTGTATGCAGTGTAAATACCTTGACAGCCTGTTTGCCATGCCTGTAAATTCAGTCATCTCCTCCGCAAGTGAGCCCCGCCCTCGGCCTCTGTCTGATGATGGGAGGCAACAAAGAGAAGGAAAAGAGCACTAGGCGTGGGAGCCGCGTCCTGCCTTCCACTCCTAACCTCTCTAGGCCTCAGTTTCCCCAGCTGTCAAGTTGGGAGAATCCCAATCTCTCAGAGGGGTTGGGAGACGTAATAACAGCTG
>NW_005871582.1:436798-440405 GCF_000147115.1 Myotis lucifugus | reverse complement strand
GTGTATTAACTATGTATCCTCATCACAACTACGTGAGACAGAGCTGGTTATGCTCATAGGATAACAAAGATTCAGTGACTCATGCAGCTGCCAAACGCTTAACTGGGCTTCGACTTAGTTTGGCTCTATGACCTTTACTCTCCCCCGATTCTACACTGAAGAGACCTAAGGGCCTAGTAAGTGTTCTCACTAGAAGTATTTCCTATTCTCTTTCACACACGGAGAACAACTCTCTGGGCCCCAGATTGGGCTGTTTGGGGGTGGGGCAGAGAGTTAGATCACTAGACCTGAGTCAGATGAGGCCTGAGGCCTGGAGGCTCAGTAGTCAGCAACCAACTGCCAATTTTTGGGTTCCACCCTAGATGCTCTAAGGAAAATCCCATTATTTCCCCCAGAGAAAGCTCAGCCCTTGAGCTCCAGGAGGCCTCAGGGACCAGCTGCTGACTGGGGGGGGGGAGTGGGGGGTGCCAGGCCAGGGAGCCAGCAGCCAGACCTTGGCACTTGGCACTGCAGGGCAGCTGTGGGCTTTTGTTGTGAGAGTGTGTTACTAGAAAGCCCCCCCATTTCCTCTGCCTCTTGCTCACTCACCTCCAGCGAGTCAGTCAGAGCCTGGAGGAGGAGAGGGAGAAAGAAAGGAAGGGTCTTTGAGGGGATGTTGTCATCGCCTTGCGAGGGAAATTGTCTCTGAAAATCATCCAGTGGCAGGTATCGATTCAATCTCAGGGCAAGACACTCTCTGGTCAGGTGGGGAAGGCTGGCTGGGAGGGGATGGGCAGCGGGGAGAGTTACGGCCCTGCTGAAAGACCGGTTTATTAAATCGGGCTCTAACAAATAGCCAATTAATTGTTCCAGCTGCTAATTAGTAAGCAGTTAACTCCTGTTATAAATCGTGCTGCTCAAGACTAGTGATAATGCAACCCCGGGATGACACCTATGGAGAGGAGGGCTCTCAGAGACCTCTGTGGCCTGGGGCCTGCACCTGTCCACCCCTCCTCACCCTTACCCCCCAGGCTCTCCCGAGTGGAATGCAGGCTGTCTGTATGCTCACCATTCATTTAACAAATATTTAATGGGCTTCTACTACATGCCAGGGACTACTCTAGGCACCGCAGATTCACTGTGAACAAAACAGACGAGAGACCCTGCCCTCAAGGCGGTAACATTCTAGTGAAGAGACAGACAATAGATTAAGTAAATAAGGAAAATAAATAGTATTTAAATGGTAAAAAAAAAATAAATAAATTCTAAAGCTAGGAGGAGGAGATGTGAGAGATGTGAAGGCTGAAATGTTAGAGAGGGTGTACAGAGAAGATCCCACTGACATTTGAGACGTTTGAGTCTTGACCTTGAAAAGAAGAGGGATTGGACAGCGTCAGTATCTGGGGGAAGAGCATTGCAGGGAGGGGGGCAGCCAGTGCAAAGCCCTGCAGTGGTGAGGGGGTGTGGCTGCAGCTGGGCGGGTCAGAGGAGTAGTAGGAGCTGAGATCAGAGGTTAAAGGGGCAGGTCATTTGGGTCTTGGGTCATTGCTGGATGCTGGGTTTTACTTGGAGTAAAATGGGAACAATGGCAGGGTTCGAACAGAACAACAGGACCTGACTGTAATTTAACGAGCTCTGGGCCTGGGTGAGGAACTGATTGAAGGGGTGCTATAGTATCCCCTCCGTGGGTGCCCAATAAATGCTTATCACATGAATTGGTGAATGAATATTGATGGGGCTAGATTGTAAGTCCAGGAAACAGGCTCACATTGGAAAGGCCAATCTATTTGGATTCTCTTGTAAATTAGTTTACAACTATCACCAAAGGTGCCCTCCTCACCTTTGAACTTTCCAAGGAACTCCACACCCAAGATCCTAAAAATGTCCCTGTGAGGTAAGTTAAGACGGGTGGCCCCCTCCACTTTACAGATGTGAAAACTGAGGCAAAGAGATGGTCACAGGCTGGCTACACAGCGAGTTACTGAAAATGCCAGCCCTAGAATGATGGGAGTGGGGGGTACAAACGAGACAGGAGTCCCTCCCCGATTTCTGGCCACTGGTCACAATTGTGCGCTGCCTCACTGTGTGACCTTCCCTCTCAGGGCTCCAGATTCTCATTTCCACAACGAGCAGGGCCTAGACTGGTCCTAAGACCCCCCAGCCCAGGCTCCAAAGCCTTGCCAGCCGTGTCTGAGCCTGACATCTGGATGCCACCTTTCCCCACGTGAGGGTCACCTGGGCTGTCCCGAGCTCCCTCTGTCCCTGCTAATGTTGGAACAGGGGAGATTTTGTTTAACTTTTCAGTGGATCAAAAGTAATTTGGTTTTAACACCAGCTTGAAAGCACATGGTCTCCCCCTCTGAGCAGGCGCAAGGAGTGCTGATTTTGTACTCAGCTCTGCTCCCCCACTGGGGGGTCTGGGTAGAAAGTGATCTTCAGGAAAAGTTGGGGTCTCTTGACTATTTATTTGTTAATTAGACAAATATTTATTGAGCTGGACATTTGCCTACATTACAATGGGCACTCTGTTGGAGACATCCAATAAGTAAAGACAAGGCCCTGCCCTCAGGGCCCCCAGCGGAAGTGAGGAGAATGCTACCCTAGGGTTAAGGATCCTGCTGTGAAAATGGAGCCAGAATACAGATCTAGGAGCCGATACACTGTAACAGTATTAAAGGTGCACTTCACGGGAAGGGCCAAGGGGATGGGGAACAAGGAAGGCGCCGGGCACCCCCTCTTACTCTGACTTCTTGGCTCCTAGGCAAGATGGTTTCCTACCCTTTCAGCCTGGTTGCCTGCAGCCTTCCAAGTTTCCTGGCATTTTATTTGGGGCTTTTCTCTTCATGCAAATGTCTCTCTGGGCCCCTGGGGGCCAGGCCTGGTTGAAGGGAGAGTCAGCACCCACAGGGAGGACAACCCACTCTCTCCGGGGGACAGGCCCCACCCCAGCAAGAAGCCCCCTCCTCACCTCACACTGCTGGCCGCCCAGGGAGACAGAGGTGGGGCGGGGGCGGGGGTGGGCACATGACTGCAGAGCACCTGGAGACCTGAAGGCCCGCCTGTTACTCCAGTCTCATGGACAGCACCCCCACCCGGCTTAGAGGGACACCTGTGACACAGCACCCCGTGCAGGGCGAGCACAGGGTAGCTGCTTACTAAAACAAACTGACTCACACAAAAGTCAGCTCCGGGCAAGACCGGAATGATGAGGATGAGGGAGGCCCACATTATCCAGACGCTCTGTGAACTAGAGACAAGTAGAAATAATGAATAAACAAGAAGTGCTTTCATGTGCACAGGTGGAGGGAAGCTAATTCCTAGGGAAGGAAGCAAGCAGGCGAGGGGTGGGATGTTCTGGGGAGTCCTGTGTAAAGAGGTAGCAGGGGAAGTGGCCCCCACTGCGGCCTCCGTCTGGGTGCCTTCTAGGAGCGGAGGTCGGGTCAGGTGTGTTTTTGAACGTGGGGGCTCTGCCCGGGCTGAGGGGGCTCTGTCCCTGTCATCTGCTTCAGGGCCCGCGGTCCCAGGGGGAGGCATCACATTTTCGCTGAAGCACGTCCTTCCTCGCCCTGTTCCAGGTAGCCTCTTTGGGAGTAGCATCAATTGTTCACCGGTCTTAAAAGGACATACT
>NW_005871582.1:431437-435839 GCF_000147115.1 Myotis lucifugus | reverse complement strand
TCCGGTTTATGTCACGGTAGCCATGTTTTGAGTGCTCAATAGTCACCTATGGCAGTGGCTACTGTATTGGCCAGTGCAGATGTGGGATATTTCCATCATCACAGGAGTTTGATAGCAGTGCTTGGAAGTCCTTATGTTTAATGCCAGCTCTACTTACTGCCTACTAGCTGAGCAACTGTGGGCAAGTTGCTTAGCCTCTCTGTGTCTCAGTTTCCTCATCCATAAAACGGTGAAAGGAATAGTGCCAACCTCCTAGAGCTGTTAGGGGGGTTAACTGAGAAAAGGCATGCGAAGTACTCAGCACAGGGCCTGCCACATTGTGGGCAGGCTACAAATTATTAGTTTTATTATTAGGAAACATAGTCCAGTCCTTCATTTAAGTAAGTAGGTAACTAAGGACCAAAGAAACTAAATAGCTGGCTTAAAGCCACACAGCCAATTAAATGCCAAAATCTGGGGCTCCTAATAATTTTTTTAAAGTATGTTTTTTTAATATTTTATTGATTTTTTTATAGAGAAGAAGGGAGAAGGATAGAGTTAGAAACATCGATGAGAGAGATTGATCAACTGCCTCCTGCACGCCCCCTACTGGGGATGTGCCCGCAACCAAGGTACATGCCCTCTACCGGAATCGAACCCGGGACCCTTCAGTCCGCAGGCCGACGCTCTATCCACTGAGCCAAACTGGTCCAGCGCTCCTAATTCTTTTTTTTTTTTTTAATATATTTTATTGATTTTTTACAGAGAGGAAGGGAGAGGGACAGAGAGTCAGAAACATTGATGAGAGAGAAACATCCATCAGCTGCCTCCTGCACACCTCCTACTGGGGATGTGCTCGCAACCAAGGTACATGCCCTTGGCCGGAATCGAACCTGGGACCCTTCAGTCCGCAGGCTGACGCTCTATCCACTGAGCCAAACCGGTTAGGGCCCTAATTCTTTTTACTCCATCGCATGCCTAATGATACCACTATAGTTGAGAAAGGACTTTTCACATTTCACCCTCCCCAAATGCTGCGAGGCCATTAAATGAGGTTTCATCAACCCCATTTTACAGATTAAGAAACTGAGGCATAGAGAGGATGAAGTAACTTCTTCAGGGTTGGAATGCTGTTCAGTAGCAGGGTAGGGACTTATTACTGCTCAGTGTTCTTCCCCGGCTGCATTCCCCGCTGTCTGCGTAAATTAACGTGTGAGTGTGTGGGTTTGTGTGGGCGTGTTTATGTGTGTTCTTCATTTGTTCACCACGCAGGGCTCAGGGGCCTGAGCTATAGATAGAATATAAATTATATAAGTAATATTAATATGGTCTCGGTTATGTAAAAAGCTGTATATAAAATAAAGATGAGAAGGACTGATAATGCCATTTTAATGATTATCGTGGGCGAAGGGATTATGGATGATTTGCATTTCTGTCTGTATATGTTTCTATTTTCCCCAATTTCCTACAAGCAGTCTGTATTATTTCTATAATCAGAAATAAACAAATGTGATTTTCAAATACATTTTTAAAAAAATAAAGCTCCTCCAGTGTTTTCCCTGTGGCCTCCTCAACCCTCCAAGCAGCCAGGAGGCCCGAGCCGGGGTTTGGCTTTGCCTGGCCAGGCTGCCGGCAGGCGGGGCCTGCGTGTGCCTCTCAGCTCAGTCCCCTTCATGCTGAGGCCCTCCCGTCCCTCTGCACTGGAGTGGGTTTGAATTTACTCAGCAACATCCACATGCAATAAATGTCACACTGTTTTATTTTTTCAAGTCAAATAAATTCTGATCCCAAGTCTCCACTTGCCAGAGTGCTGAGAAATCAGCCTTAGTTATGTTTGGGGGAAGTCTCCAGAGTCATAGAAGGTTCTGGGACCCAGGAAAAGAGGCCTCAGGGCCTTGTGGTTGCCATAGTAATTGACTCCCCTTGCCTTGGCTCCTGGACCCTGGGCCAGGCCTCAGTCAGCCGAGCTGCCCTGGACAGGCTCTGGGAGGTCTCTGCAGCAGCCCTCTCGGTGGCCAAAGTGGGCCCTGGGGACCCGAGGGCTTCAGCACTTACCATTCAACCTCCACAAATATCCCCACCTGGCACTGCAGGGCCAGGGCCAGGGACCAAACAAAGGCCCCCAAATCTCTGTTCCTTCAAGGGCGGAAGGAACCTCTCCGTCTCCCTTCTCCCTCCCCCTCCTAGTGACCTCCACGCCTCCCCTCCGTGCTACCCAGACTCTCTGGCCTGGAGCAGGGCTTGGTTTTTCCAATAACTCATTAGCGTGCTTTTGTCATGATTGAAGAAACAAAAGCCCCAACAAGAAAACCACGTCCAGCGGCCCTTACAGGTTATTTATGAGAGACCCAAAGCGGCCTCAGCACTGAGGAAGCCTGGGGGTGGCAGGGAGGCCCTCTGGTTGGGGGCTGGCATACTTTGGATCTGCCTGGCATTGGCCACCAATGCTCCTGCCCCAAACAGACACAACCTCCTTTCTCCTCCCACCTCCCCCAGCCGAAGCCGGCCGTGAGTCACGGCTGCTCTAGACACTTGATAAAATTCCACCCACTCATCCAGCTCTTTCCATTCATTTATTTACGTATTCATTCTTTGATTCTGTCATTCATTCAAATTTATATTGAAAGCCTACTGTGTGCCAGGTACTAGCTGATGTCAACATTTGTAAAGCATAGACATGAATCAACAATTGTACGCTGGAACCAGCCCATACCAGCTCACAGGGCTGATTGTACACCTCTCTTCTCAGCTTCACCTTCACTGGTGTCACGTTGGCAGCGTAAAGTCAGCCACGGCAGGCGCATTTAGACCATGGGAATTGGCGAGTGGCACATATCAGGGCCTTCCCCCCAGAGAGCAGGTGGTTGCACATTTACTAACACACCACTGTAGCAGGCCTTGGTGTCTGGCCACACAAAACTGAACCCCAAGAACTTATAGTCTAAACCAGAGAAGGACAATGTAATTTAGGCCCATCAAGATCTGTTGGCCTCAGAGCTACAACCTAGGAGCACCAGGCAGGGAATGTACTAGCAATTCTATCATGCAAGACTAGATGGCACGATAAGGAAGGTGTGTCTGAGGTGTGTTGTGGCCCCACCCCATAACAAAGAAACAGAATTTCCGGAGGATGAGGCCCAGAAATCAGGATTTTAAAGATTCCCAGGTGATTCTAATGTGCAGCCAAGGTTGAGAACCACTGGTCTAGAGGAAAGGCCGGCTGAGTGTCTTCACTCCCCTTAGATAAAAATGCCAAAGCAGGGAGTCGCTCCCACCTACCACCTACCTCCCTAATCACACAGCAAAAGTGAACCGCTTCCTGGAGGAAAAAATGGATATTGCAAGAGGTAGAATGTCAGGGTGCATTCACCCCCCTCTTCTGAGGTAGCGTGCGTTTCCCCACCTTTCAGTGGGGGACACGGCCTCATTCCTGTGGAGAAGTTCACTGGGAGCCCCAGGGCCTCTCAAGGTGGGCCCAGGACCTCGACTCTTCCGGAAGGACGGAAGCTGAGTTCTCGGATGGGACACAGGAATATATTGGGAGCATATTGTTTACAAGCACCCAGGGGTGAGCAGTATGTGAGTTAGAGTGCGGGCACCAGAGGGTCCCGGGAGCACACGAGTGGCCGAGGGTCTGCGGGGCTGCTGGGCCTCGGCTCTTGGCCCAGGCTGCTGGTTGAACACGGTGCTGAGGGGTGAGGACGCCTCTCCTTTTTCCTCCTCCTCCCAACCTATTTCTCCTCACCCTTCCTTCTCAAGTAAGGGCCTAACCTACAGGAAAAATGCTACAGTGTGGGAAAGGAGCCGCCAAGAGGTCACCCACCCACCCTCACCACCACCGACATGGTCACCACCGGTGTGCACCACGGGAGGCAACCACCAGGCTGGCCTTGCCGTCACCACTGGCCCCATGGTTTGTCCGTGTGTGATTTGGGGGCGCTGCTAAGCAGCTCACACAGACACACAGACACAGCATGCTTGGTTTACAGATATCGGGAGAGACAACCCCAATAAGCCCAAATGCTCTAAGATCTCCAATGATCTCTACGATGCGTAAGAGGAAGCTTCTCAGGGAAGACGACCCATTTTCCACCTCCTCACGCTGGGAGATAGCTGAGCGTCCCCAAGTGCGCCCGCCCGCGGACCGAGGCCCACATGTGTGCAGAGGCAAGTCAGCATCCAGGATGCAACACCCTGAACGCCAAGCCATTAGACAAGAGCGGGGACGGGCATGGGGGAGGTCACAGTCCATTAGCCTCAGGGATCCCTCCTGGGCCTGCTGAGTCAATGGCCCACACCTGGCCCACGTCCTCCGCGCCACCCTGCCGGCCTCGTCCCACTTCTCTGCCAAGGACCGGAGCTGCCCACCAGTTCAGGCAGGGCTTCCCGGTCTGTGCCACTGCCCCCCGCCCCCCCCCCCCCC
>NW_005871582.1:379548-430881 GCF_000147115.1 Myotis lucifugus | reverse complement strand
GCACCAGAGGGCCGGGAGCACACGAGTGGCCGAGGGTCTGCGGGGCTGCTGGGCCTTGGTTCAGTGCTCCCTGGCCTCGGCTCTTGGCCCAGCTTTTATCCCTTTCGCACACCCCCGGGAGAGCTCACCCACCCATGCTCTGACCACCCATACTGTGACCCGCAGCAGCCGGTGTGAGGGCAGGGGCACTGCCCGGAGTCAGACAGCCGCTTCTTGGCTGCATGGCCTTGGATAAGCGACCTCACCTCTCTAAGCCCAGTTTCTGTCTGTTAAACAAGGCTAGTAATAATGATGATAATAATAATAATAATAGTAAGTTCTGCCTGGTGAGTATCGTCCTGTACACTGAAAGGTTGCCGGTTCGATTCCCGGTCAGGGCACATGCCTGGGTTGAAGGTTGAATCCCTGGACAGAGCACATAAGAAAGGCGACTGATCGATGTTTGTCTCACATCCATCTCTCTCTCTCTCTCTCTCTCTCTCTCTCTCTCTCTCTCTCTCTCTCTCCCTTCCTCTCCTCTCTCTAAGCATGTCCTCAGGTGAGGATAAAAAATAAGAATAGTAAATTCTTCCAAAGTGCTTACCTAGTGGGAAGCACTATTCTAAAGCCCTTATGTGTATTAACTCATTTAATCTTCGCCCTGTCCCTGTGAGGTTGGCTTTTAGCACAGAGCCGCGTGCTGCACGTACTCAGTCACTGCTGGCTGTTACAGCTCCATCTTCAGCCCAGGGCTCCTTGAGGCTGCCCAGCTCCCTGCTTCAAATTTACAGCCTCATTCTTCTGCCTGCACTTCTTATCTCAGCGACCGGTCACCATTTCCCCATCACCCAGGCAGAGACACCAGGGACTCCGAGCTCTTCCTTTCCTCTTAAAATCCACATTCAAGTCCTGCAAATTCTAACTCTGCCTTGTCTCTCATACCGATGCCCTCCATCACTTCTCACCTGGACTTACAAAGGCCTCCCACAGATTCCTGCTTCCAGCCCACACACCCTGCAACCTGTCCCCCTGCTGTGCCACAGATTTCTGAACTGCAAATCCACTGAAAATCACAGGCCTCCGGACCAAGTTCAGGCTCTTCCGCTTAGCACACCACATGGCTCTGTGGGATCTGGGCCCTGCCTTCCTCCCCTCCACTGCCCACCCGCTCCCGCTGCAATATGGCCACAAGTTATGCCAGCCAGTTCATTCTTCCGGTGCCTTGCACATGCAGTTCCCACAGTCCGGAGGGCCCTCATGACTCAGCTCAGGCAACACCTCTTCCCAGAAGTCTTCACGGATCTCCACTAGGGTCAGCACCAAACACAGATGTCACCTGGAGGCAAATGGTTAAAAGCACAATCATGGTATTCAGAAGGCTCTATGTCCACCATCTACTCATTAATTTCAGCTCCACCATATTTTAGCTGTGTGATCTTGGGCAAGTTACTTAACCTCTCTGAGTCCACAATATGAGGCTAATGATAGTACCGACCACATAAAGTAGTTGTGAGAATTTAAATATAGCAGGAAAAGTGCTTAGCAGTATCTGGCAGAATCCTAATGATCAATAAATGTTAGCTATTATCTAATAATACGATTCTGTCTTATTAATCTTTGTATCATTGTTGCCTAAAATAGGTCCAGCATGTGGCAGATACTCAATTAATGTCTGTTGAACTGAATCAAAATGAAATAACCTGGAGCCAATTTCCATTTCAATCAGGGTGTCTAGCTGCAAGCAACAGAAACCATTCTGACTGATTTATGCAGAAGAGGCATTTACAACGGATTTTAGGTGGCCCGTGACGTCTCTGGGATGACCAGAGGACATGGGCTAGAGACCACATAGCCAGGAAGAGAGTCCAAATGACACGCTAGACCTGCTGCAGTGGATACCTTCTACCCGCAGGACTGGGCACAGACCCTGCAGCTTGTGCTAATGACACGAGGCACCAAACGCAGAGATAGTGCCTAACATTTGCAGGGCCCGGGGAGGAGTGCAAATAGAGACCCATATACAATGTAGCTATTAAATATATTCAAGCCTGTTCCAGTTACTATGGCTGCATAATAAGTTATGCCAATACCTAGTAGTATAAAACAAGCATTTGTTATGCCCGTAAGTCCTGCGGATCAGGAATTCAGATCCTGAATGGTTTGTCTCTGTCCCAGAATGTCTGAGGCCTCGCTGGAAGGTTCGAAGGCTGGAGACTGGAATCATCTGCAGGTTTGTTCACCCACATGCCTGGCAGTTGGCTGGGGCCTCCGTTCCTCTCCACCTGGGCCTCCCATGTGTCTCTCCATATTGACTCGTTTGGGCTTCTTCTCAGATTGGTGGAAGGGTTCCCAGGGCAAGTGTTCTGAGAAACAGACATTCAGAGAGCTGCATTGCCTTTATGAGCTGGCATCTGAAGTCATGTGGTGTCACCTCTGCCACATTCTATTCGTCAAAGCAGTCACAAAGCCCTGCCCAGGCTCAAGGGGAGGGCGGAATAGACTTTGCCTCTTGGTGGGGATAGGAAAGATCTGCTAGAGAAAGTGGAACAAGATATGCTGCTGTGAGCATTTCTGGAAAATGCAAGCTTCCAAATATTCTCTCACCTTGGCAAATATACCTTTCCCACAACAGGGAAGGTCAGGTTCAGATCTGGAACCCAGAAACCACCCACCTGCTCCCACTGCAATATGGCCACACCAGTTATGCCACGCCAGTTATGCCAAACACAGATGCACGGTGGTGCAGCCCTGTCCCATCCCCTCTCTCTCTTCCCCTCAGCCTCCCCTGCACCGCCAGGGGGCCCCTGTGCTCATGTTTGGACATGCCTGCCCACAGGTCCACGCTCTGTTCATGCTGCCCACAAACAAACAGTCCTTGGCTATCCCTCGGGCATCAGGGCACTCAACAGCAGCATGATCTACCCTCTGAAGACAGACCGGGGGAGAGGGCTGCACAGGCCCTGGAAGTGGTGTGGGGCCATTTGGACAGGGAGTTGGGGTCCTGGTTCTGGCAGTCTGATGCAGGCAGGGTGGTTGTAGGTAGCATGTCCCTTGGTCCTGCAGATTCCTGGCCTTAAGGGGAGAAATGTTGCTTGAGGAGGACAGGAGCAAGACTCTCTAAAATGTGGGGACCACCTCCCCCAGGTCGAAGGCTGGCAGCACCTAGAACCCTTGCAGCACGGCCTCTGGAAGCCGGATGCCTGTGCTGCCACCGTCACCCACAGGGATTCCATGCCAGGTTTCTGCAGCTCTCCTGGATATATCTGTGCAATGGAGTCTAATTACATACTGTTGCAAGGGATCTTGGGAAAGTGAGCTCAGCTTCTACTTAGGGGAAAGGTAGGGCATAAGGTATGGAGGTTCCAAATAAAGGAAGATGGTTTACAGGTCCTAGGCAGCCCAGAGGAATGACAGATGTCCGCTATGGCGGCTGCCCAACATCAACATATACCCTTCTTCCATTCTTAAACTTACCCACCATGACCACCACCAAAACCTGCTTCCACCTAGAATAATGTAAGTATTCTTCACAAATAAAAACTTACCCTTTTGCCCAAAGGGGGGCAAACCCAAATTCACATCAGTAATTACACCAGGTTACCTGGGATGCCTATTCTCTTTCTAACTCCATCATGTTCCCATCTTGATATTCTATAATCCATGCAACAAATTGCAAATATTACCATTAAAAGCACCCATCCTATATAATAAAAGGTTAATATGCAAATCGACTGAACAGCGGAATGACTGGTCACTATGACGTGCACTGACCACCAGGGGGCAGACGCTCAATGCAGGAGCTGCTCCCTGGTGGTCAGTGCGCTCCCACAGGGGAAGCACGGCTCAGCCAGAAGCCCTGAGCCGGGCTCACGGCTGGTGAGTGCAGCAGCAATCGTGGGAGCCTCTCCTGCCTCCACAGGAGCGCTAAGGATGTCTGACTGATGGCTTAGGCCCGCTCCCCTGAGGGTTTCTGGACTGCAAGAGGGCACAGGCCGGGCTGAGGGACCCCCACTGAGTGCACGAATTTCATGCACTGGGGCCTCTAGTATAAAAATAACAGGGAACAAGGATAGGAAAAACAAAGGAAATTTTGTTAAAACAGATCAATATACCCAAAGCAAGGAGTACATGTGTGTACACTCTAGCTCCTGTTTCTGCATCTAATCACAAGTTCAGAGCTGGTATGAGTCATTTCATCCCTGTCCCATTTGCCCTTCTCAAGTACCTCAGCTAGTGAGAGCTCTTATCTGGTGGGACAGCTGAATCTTCAGTCTGGAGAAGGCTGAGCCTTTCGAGGTGTTGCCTGATTAAGGTTGCTGTGGTCTTTCTAGAAGTACTAGCAGTGATGGCGAACCTTTTGAGCTCGGCATGTCAGCATTTTGAAAAACCCTAACTTAACTCTGGTGCCGTGTCACATATAGAAATTTTTTGATATTTGCAACCATAGTAAAACAAAGATTTATATTTTTGATATTTGTTTTATATATTTAAATGCCATTTAACAAAGAAAAATCAACCAAAAAAATGAGTTCGCGTGTCACCTCTGACACGCATGTCATAGGTTCGCCATCACTGTACAGGGGATGCCCCGTGCACCTCCATGACCCATTGTTAATTAGGGTCAGTCACCCCAGCTAACACTATAAACCTCCCCCAACCTTTGCATGAGAAACCAAAGGGGCCTGGTGTCAAACTCACCTTTCAGTTCAATGGAACCTTTTTGTCCCCTGCTGGAAGCGTTCCTACCTTGGATACCCAGACTTCTAAACCAGAAAAGTCTGGAGTCACATGGACAGGAAGCAAAAAACTTGCAAATGGGTATTTAAGCAAAAGAGTGGGAGAGGTCTGGGCTACAGATTTGAATATGGGTTTCATCAGCGCATTGAAACCAAGATCATGGTCGGGGTGCCCCAAAGATCATGGAGATAAAGACAAGAAGAGAGCAGAAAACAGGTCCCTGGGGAATGTTGCTTTGCAAGAGCAGGGGAGGCAGGAAGTTGGGGAGCCAGGGGTTTGGGTGGTCTTTCTACCAGAGTCCAGCTCTCTCTCTAGTGACCTTTTCAATCTCTGGGCAACAGCATTCCTCACAGGCGTTCACTCCCCCTGGATAAAGCTCACATCCCTCACACTGTGCTGTAGACCCAGTATTACAATGCAGCAATAATGTCTTCCTGGCATTTCTCAGGAATTCTCTTTGTCAAATCCAAAACCCCAAGGAAAGTCAGTCAAGAAAACGGAAAAAATGGGGAAAAAATAATAGTTCTCCTGTAAGACTTAAAGCTTCATAATCAACACAGAGACGTTACTGGCTTGAAGGGATCCGCCGATGTCAGTTGAAAGCAAGAGCTGGGAACCCTGATAGATGCAGGTGAAGGTTAACTTCAACATCTCTGGGAGCTGGGACAGGAACGCAGAGGTGAGACTCGCCATGTAATCTGCTGGTCTTGCTTGTCGCTGCTGCCATCACACCATGTATGTTTGTGGCCCTGTCTGCTATCAGTGGTGAGTCATTTTTACAAATAAAATAAATATTAATAAGTTTATATGCATAGCACACTTTATACAAATCCTATGAGCAATATTCCAAGCAAAATAAGCCCTTAAATTGGCAATTTTGGTATGTGTTACCTTGCTAGGATTTAAATGTCACATTCTTCAAATCCTATCCAATCATGGCCAGTGGCATTTTCTAGTGTTTGAATGGAAACACTAGAAACTGCTGCGGAAGAAATGCAAAGAGGAGAAAATAGGAATGCTGTGAAATTCTCAGACATGAAATCAGAAACTGATCTAAAATCTGAAGGGGCAAAAGCAATATCAATTTCAGTGGAAAAAAACCCACAAAAAATGAGTCAAACAGACAAAGTATATTCATTTTACAAAAGAAGAAGAATCCTGTAGGAAGCACTGTGTGCCCTAATACCCAAACTGAAGACACCTAAGACATTTCCTTAATGATTTAAGCGATGTCAACACAAACTATTTTTCTGTCTGAAATGCTTATAGCAAAACAAAGATCAAGACTGTCAGATCAATTAATGCTTCATGTGGTTTAGAATGTTCACTTTAAGAATAAAAATGTTCAAATATTAAATGTTTGTCTTTCAATTTTTAATGACTTTTATTTGCCATTAATTTTGTGTTAATATTTCCTTTATTTTAATATTTCCTCTTAGCACATGTCTATATTGTGTAGGGAACTATTTTACATCTTGGAGTAAATAATCTTGTAAAAATATATTGGCTCATAGTAATAATAAACTATGCATTTAACATTATATTCTTTTCAAACAAAAGACTTCTGAAACTTTTAGCATAACCCTGTGACAGAAAAATAACTCGCTCTTTATTATATATGGCCACTCATTATTTAAAACATGTAAAGATAGTGTTATGGAAAATGCAGACTAACTTATTATTTGGGGAATTTCCAAGAATTCTCAGATTTTCAGTTTCTCACTCCCAAATCCCCCAAATTAGCAGCTGCCGGGAGTTTGGGAACACACTGCAGACCCCTGGTTGGCACCCTTGATTTACCTGCTCAGGGGCGCTGGCACCAGCCCCAGAAACTTCCCCTGCAGCCCACCAGCACCTATTCCTCCTGCAGTGACCTCAGGCCCAGCACCCAGCACCCTCACCAAATTTGAAACAATCAGAACCCTGCGTCTGCCTCCCTTCTCTCGGGTCCCAGGAGAAGAGTAACATTTACCTTCCTCCTAATTCTGTCCTTTCCAAATGTCACCAGGGAAGGGAGGGGCTCTGTTCCTCCCTCAGCTCCACACCCGCCTCCCCAGCTGGCTCCCTCACTCCACAGCTCACTGCCAGCTCCTGTGGGATGCAGGAGGGGGGTGTGGGGACACCCTCTGAAGATCAGAGAGGCTGCCCTGTTGCTGGGAGGAGCCCTGGGCACCACTCCTCTGGGCTTCCTGGAACCTGGTCACGTGTAAGGGATGAGAAACCACATAAGGAAGAGACCCTGGCAGGCACGTGAGGCCGACGGGCCCTTTGCCTGAGGATAGAAGCAGCTTTATCAGCCACACAGCCTGAAGTCCCCAATGCTCAGTAGTTTAAAACAGCAAACCGTTTATTTGATCACAATTGTGTGGTCAGAGATTCAGACAGTCACAGCAGGGGCAGCTCACCTTGATCCATGTGATGTCTCCCGGGCTGGCGTGCCCGTGGCCTCTTCATGCACAGGTCGGACGCCTCAGCTAGGAGGGCACAGAGGCTGGGAGCCGGCTGGCATGGCTGACGCGGTCACTCATCTGGGTCCCTCGGCCCACCTCCATGTCGTCTCAGGGCCTCTCCTCTCCGTGGGGCTTTCTCACGCAGCGGTCTTTCCTAAAAGGCAGCTGAACTTCAGTGGCAGTTGGGGGTTCACAGAAGTTCAAAAGTGGAAGCTGCCAGGTCGTTTGAAATGAGTCTGTGGAAGTATTTACACCACAGAAATTGACAGGTACAACAAATCAGGTTCCTTCCCCTCTCCCCCCCTTTTTTTCCTTTCTCACCTTCCTTTTTCTTTCTTTTTTTAAGGAGAATATAGGAGGAGTGTTTTTTTAAAAAATATATTTCTATTGATTTTTTTACAGAGAGGAAGGGAGAAGGATAGAGAGTTAGAAACATCGATGAGAGAGAACATCGATCAGCTGCCTCCTGCACAACCCCTACTGGGGACATGCCCACAACCAAGGTACATGCCCTTGACCAGAATCGAACCTGGGACCCTTCAGTCCGCAGGCCGATGCTCTGTCCACTGAGCCAAACCAATTACGGCCCTTTTTCTTTATTTCTATAGAGCCAGTTATCAGCACACCAGGGCTGCCAGGCTTTCTCAAGGTTTGGGCCAGGAATTGACCCAACGTTACTTCTGCCATCATCTATTGGGTAAGGCAGGTCTCAGGCCAGCGCCGAATCCACGTGGGATGGGAGTACACAAGGCTATGATGCATGGAGGTGTGCTCCATCGGTGGCCACCAAAGTAACCGATTCCCAGGGACAATAAAACTGATCACAGCTTTCGTTACCTTGTGCCCATGAGGGGCCCACACATGGGCCAGGCATTTTGCAAATATTCCCCCCTGTCAGCCTGATGAGGTAGGTGTTATTAAGCCCCTTTTAAAGATGCGAGCCCTGTGACCAGAGAGGGGGCCCAGCGTGTCAGCCTCAGGTCCTGTTGCCTCCAGGAGCGAGGCATCTCCTCTCAGGAGGGGGAGCATTATCGTCATTAGATGGCATTAGGGAGCTTAAGCTACTGGGGAGCACAGGAAATTGACTCTTCTTTTTGTTGTTAATCCTCACCAGAGGATATTTTTCCCATGGATTTTAAGAGAGAGTGGAAGGGAGGGGGAGGGGGAGGGGAGGAGGGGAGGAGATCCACCTGAGAGAGACACATTGACTGGTTGCCTCCCCCACACGCCCTGACTGGGCTGGGGATGGAACCCTCAACCCAGGTACATACCCTTGATCAGAAATCAAACACGCGACGCCCTGGTCTGCTGAGCCACACCGGCCAGGACTCAACCCTCCTTAAATGAATGTTTGTCAAGTCTGGGAGTGTGGTAGGAATGACATGCATGAACATGAAGCGGAAGGGCAAAGAGAATAAGAACGAACTCACCCAAATCCTAAAATATTAATCACAGCACAGCAATGAGAGCGCTTACTATGTGCTGGGGGTGTTGATAAGAATTTTACACTTCGTCTCATTGAATCCTTGCGCTCCTAAATGGAGGAATGTTTTACCAATGAGGAAACGGGCTCAGAGACTTACCTGGTACGTTAGTCTGTTCGAGCTGCCATAACGAAGTCCCAGACGGTGGCTTAAGCAATGGACACTTATTTCTCACGACTCTGAGGCTGGACTTCCAGGATCCGGGTGCCTGCGGGTTAGTTTCCCACGAGGCCTCTCTTCCTGGGTTGCGATGTCTGCCGTCTCCCAGTGTCCTCACATGACCTTTCCTCTGTGCAGGTGGAGAGTTCGAGCTGGGGTCTCTTCTTCTTCTTATTAGGACATCAAATTAGGGTCCCACCCTATGACATCACTTAAAATGCCTATCTCCAAAGGATCCATGGCACAAAGGAAGGTTAAGAATGTGTTCAAAGGCAAGTACTAGTAAGAAGCAGAGCTCAGCAGGCCTGTGGTACCCAGAGAGGTGGTACTGGCTGGGCGAAGACACAGCACTGGTTTTAGGGAGCTTCTGGGTGACAGGTGGGGCATGAGGGTACTTCTTAGCCTCCAGGCTGGTGCTGCCACCCCAGAGCTCCAGGTGCATGTCAGGGACCGTGAAGCTGGCCAGGCCGGGGACCAGGACACTGACCTGCTGGCGCTGGTCAGTGAGCGGGAAGGTGGATCCTAAAGGCAAGCTGGTCTCCCCTTCGGCAGACGGCCTTCGGCTGGCTCTCCGCCCTCTTCCCGACCATGTGTGGGCAGCATGGGCATCGCCGGGAGCCAGGTGCCTGCTGCACCGAGAGGCAATTTATGAACCGTGGGTATTTTGTCTGTTTACTTGAAAGCACAAAAATTTGTCACTTGTGTGGGTAATTTGCTGCTAATTACGAGCTTACAATCTGCAGATAGGAAAATCAGGGCCAACGTGCACTTCTTGAGGAAGAGGAAAATTACCCCAAGTACTGTGTAATTATACACTTAGCGGGCACCGCACTCCCAGCCCTCACCCTTCCCACGGAGGGCTGACGGTGCAGGGTGAGTTTGCACACACGCCCACGGAGGCTCCCTCCTGGGGCGGGGAGGGCCTGCCTGTTGCTGACACCCAAAACTCAGGATGACTTGGCTTCATCCTTTCCCTCCTCCACTGAGCAAAGGGCTTAGAAACCTCATTCAGGCAGCATCCAATCTGAGTGGGAGACACCAGGTCTGCGCTGAGGGGCTCCCAGTCTGATGGAGAAGGCATAGGCCACAACCTCAGGAGTCTCCAGTCTAATGGAGGAGACACGGTTCCTGCCTACAGGGACCCCACTCTGACTGGGGGTACAGAGAGCCTGCACCAGGAGCCTCTGATCTGACAGCAGGTCAGACAGCAGATCAGCCCAGCCATCGGGGAGCCCTGGGTTTGTTGGAGAGGCACATCCCTGGCCCTCAAGGGCGCCCAAAGCTGATGGAGGGGAACACTCTTGCTCTCAGGGAGCTGTCTGATGACAAAGGCATAGTAGGCCCTGGCCTTGGGGCTAGGACCCCCCAGGTTCTTGGGGGGAGATACAGCACCTGTCTACAGGGCTCCAGTGTTGATGGAGGAGACACAGCTGCTGCCCTCAGGGAGTCCTGGTCTGTGGGGGAGACAAGTGCCTGCACTCAGAGTAACCTCTTGGTTTGATGGGGAGACATAGCCCCTATTTCTGATTGTCTCTGAGCTTCTCTCTGTCCATCTCCTTGTAAAAGGAAGAACTTGGCAGTGAGTCTCGGGTTAACCACCCGATCCAGCTCTGGAAGGCGTGTCCCAGCACCCAAAGCCTTCCTGTAGGTATGCCCAGCACCCCCTCCCCAAGACCCTCGCTGCTTTCAGATTCCCTCCGGCCATTCCCGAGGATGAGTTAGGTGATCCTAGAAAATCCTTCTCCCTCCTCTTCCTGATCCCTTTTATTTGCTGGCCTAAATCATTCATGACTTGCAATAAAGGCTCCTTGCCCCCTCCCAGCCCCCCGGAGAAAATATTATTTAACAGAAAGGTGACAGTTATGTAATTTAGCCTCGGTCTCCATTATTGATGAATTTGACCATGAAATATTTAGGTTCCTCTGTGTTCTGCCGCTCGGGGTCTGACAATAACAATGTCATATTCCAGTTTGTCCTCATGCAAGATGTGTCAATCAGGAATTCCCTGCCTCACCCACCCAAGGCTGCGTCCCACCGCTCCACACAAACTCCAGCTCTCTCCACTCAGAACTGACAATAAAGGTTCTTTTGTCCCCCAGGGATCCATCAAAGTGGCCCAAGTCCTCGGAGGGCCCTGTAAATTCAAGGCAGTCTGAGAAAAAAGGGAACAAGGAATGAAGGAGGGAGGAAATCATTGTGTCTTGAGGATCTATGTGTTGGCACTGTGTTAACTCATTCAATTCTCCCACCAACCCCATAAGGTAGATATTATAATCCATTTATATTTGAGGAAACGAAGGCTCAGAGAGGTTTAGACACTTTCCTAAGGTCACACAGCTAGCCTGTGGTAGAGCTGAAATGGAACAGCTTGCAAGCCTCTATTCTCTCCACTCCACCATGATCGAAACAGTCTCTGCAGCAGATATAATGTGCCCGAAGACATGGCTTGGTCAACATAGTGCACGCATTCAGTGACTCCCAGTCCAGTGTTCTGTTCTGGATCATAGTTCTGAACTGGGAATTCCAGGTGGAGTGAAGAAAAGATAGGAAATGGGAGAGAAGACAGGGTTCTTGTGCTCAGAGGATTTCCAGCCTGATGGGGTGACAGTATCCTTGAGGAGCTGACATTATCAGCAGGAAGCCACAGCCAATTCTGCTGGCCCAAATGGGGGTAGAGCTGCAATTGAGGGAACTGAGGCCTGAGCATCATCTTCCTGGCCTGGAAGCTGGAGGGATGGACTTTGGGACTTTTCACGTAGCACAGCCCTCCAGGCTACTCCGTAACCTTCTGGGGGTGCTGCACCCCTGAAAAGTCACTGAGAAGACCTTCTTCCCTGTGACTCTGCAGGTTGACTGTCTGTCTGTCTGTCCTCGGCTGTAGATGATTGATGAGCGGCTCTGGTGTGATGTTAAAATATGCATTAGGCTAATTGCATGCTAATTAAACAGACGAGGCCATTACTGCTGTTCAGGGGCCCATCTGTGCTCTGGGGCATCCAGGGTGGCTGGCAGGGCTGGGGCCTCAAGACGCTGAGAACCCAGGATGGCAGGGGGGTGGACAAGGTGACCCTCAGAGGGAGCCGAAAGGCTGTCAGACTGAAAAAGGCTGGTTACTGGAGTTTGCAGGCGTTGCAATGCAAGGGTATCTTTGTAACCATGAATCACCAGCTATTAAATGAGGGTAATGAGCTCCCTGTTCTCAGAGTTAAGCAAGCAGATAAATGAGGGTCCCTGAGCAATTCAGGGAGAGAAGGATGAATGACTTCTGTGATTGCTTCCATTTCCGTGATTCTGAGTTTCTATGATACAGAACAAGCCTTTCTCGCTTCTCCTGCCGCCCCTCAGCCATCTCCTGCCGAGCAGAGCAACCTTGTCCTCTGGCAGGGCCAGGGAGGGATGCACATACAGGGATGGGGGCGGGGGGGGGTCTGGAGATTTGCTTCTCCCACCAAATAGACACGTAGCATATGCCCTGGGGTCCCAGAGCTTTGGGGGATGGGGCCCATGTAGACACCCTCACTTCTCAGCAGCATTCCTGTTCCTGCAGGAGAGAGGGTTCTGCCAGGGTCTGGGGACAGGCTCGTTTCATTTCATTGTCTGGCGCCTCGTGTGTAAATATTTTATATCCCCATTGAATATTTTGGGATGATTATGAATTCTTGATGTGATAAGAACCTTGATATGTATGAGATGCAGTCAGCGCCGGGAGGGGAGACACAGGAGAGGGCAAATCAGATAAATCATTACATACCCTGAGCCCGAGCGAACCAGCCGATACCTACACACACTCCCTGGCTACATCTCCGTGACAACTCCATGCCACCCCGTTTCCCACCTGCATACCATGCACATGGCAACCCACATACCAGCACACAACCACATGGCAACACACTCCACCCACATACCACCAATGCAGCACCCACACGCCATTGCATATCACCCGTATTCCCACCACACACGCGCCATCCATTTACTCTCTGATCCTGGTACTCACCATTGTCATCATCACCAGCCCCATCCACCCAGCACGCGGTCATTCCCACCTCCGTGACCAGCATCTTACGTGAGGTCAGAAGGACAGTGATCATGACCTTGCAGTGACAATGGCACACAGAGGGGAAACCTGTACCCCAAGACCAGACAGAGCCAAAACAACTGTTTGCAGCAAGAAGTTCTCATTGGGTTGGTGAAAACAATCTTTCATTTGGTAATTAAAATATCCAGTCCCTTAGGGGGAAGGGATAGGGTGAGGGCAGAGATGACACAAGACTGGCCATGTGCTGGTCACTGCTGCAGCTGGGTGGTGGTACCTGGGAGTCCATTATAGTATTCTCATTACTGGGAAATACATTTGATCTTTTCCGTGATAAAGCTTGTGTTTTCTTAAAGTCCAGTCTCTGTATTGCCAGGGAGGCCCCTTCATATAAATGTGAAGCATCCCCCTGGCTGCCAGCCCCTTGCTGGGGGGCGGGGGGGGGGGAGACAGTTTCACTTGTCTCTTTCCACAGTGGAGCCCCCTTTCCCATCCCCAACTCTCCAGGCCACTTGTGCCCCTGCAAGTCTGGGGGTGGGGTGGCTGGGGCAGGAGAGCGTTCACTCACCCGGTGCTGTCACGGACTCTAGTGGAGGTCTCCGTGGGCGTGGCATGTGTACCAAGCTGCCTCTTCCTCTCCTGGGGATTTTCATGGGTGCTTTTGAGACATCCCCCTCCCAAGCCATTGCTGGGCTTTCGCACCTGTCATCGTTCCCGGGCACGGGTGTGGCACCCATCTGTGCTCAATCTCTGGGCATCGCTGGTCCACTGGAAACACCAAGTCGATCCCAGTGGCCCCCACTTGCTCCATGGGAAATCGAAGCATCCTTTGTCCCTACAAACGCTGACTCATCTGCCATCCAAGCGAGTGGCAAGAGCAGCCCCTGACCCTTCAGGTTTCCCAGGCGGGAGTCCTAAACCCAGCCACCATATCCCACCCTCCACACACAGGGAGATGAGACCCAGCTCCCCAGTAGCTCTCTCCTCCTCACCTCCCCGTTGGCAGCGAGTCCCACCCTGCTGGGGTGGTCTCCCATTTCACTCTGGATGGGGGCCAGTGGCACCTGTTGACTGTGGGGCCTCAACTGAGACAGAAATGGTGCCATTTAATGACTGCCGAGCAAAAGTGATTCTCGTCATTTGAGAGAGACAGGAAGTACTCTGAAAGGTCCAAGCCGGACTTCCAGCTTGAGCGCAGGGAAGGCTTCACGGAGGCGGTGTTTGAAGTATGGATGGTGCTTCAATGTGTGTAGATGAGGAAGGCCCAGCAAGAGGAAGTGCATAGAAAAGGCTCAGAGGTGGAAAATGGAGGAACACCTGCCTGACTCAGTATGCACTCAAGGATCTACTACGCTCTGCAATGGAGTAGCGAGGGAGGGGATGTGGGGGACAAGGTGGGAAAGTGGGTGCTCTGGGTCTGATCACAGATGGCCTTGATTGCCAAGTGAAGCAGTACAACTTTCACTAGGGGATTCCATTGCTCTATTGAGAGTCGTCTCAGGTGGGTTCCCCAAAAGCAGGGCCTGCGACAGGTACTCAAGCATTGAAAAAAAACGCAGGAGGAAGTGGGGGCCAGGTAGGGCAGGGGAGGAGGATAAACAAGGTGTGGTGTCCACTTAGAGTCTAGCTTCAGCCTGATCCCTCAGGAAGCTCTGAAGAATAAATTCCACCTCAGACGTGGCCCTGCTTTGAGGCAAAAGGCTTTCCTTTTGCTCCCCTGCATCAGTCATTGGCTGTGAGCAGCAAGGACCTAATCTCCTGAAACAGATGGCTGCCATTGCCCAGGGAAATTCTCCAAATAAGGAACGATTATGATTATTATCAGTCAGCACTCACAGCAGCTGGGGCTGCATTCTCATCAGAGGCTTGACTGGAGAAAGATCCGCTTCCACGCTCCCTCCGTCAAAATCAATTTCCTTGTAGAAGTGGGACTCAAGGTGACTTGCTTCTTTGAATCCAGCAGGAGCGAGTCTCTGACCTCAGAGAGGCCCCCAGGCCCTTTCCAAAGGGCTTTCACCTGATTCAGCAAGGCCAACCCAGGATAGTCTCCTTTTTTGATTAATTCAAAGGTAATTGGTTTGGGACTGTAAAATCCCAGAACTCTTGTCATAGCCAAGCAAATCACAGGTTTCACCCACTCTCAAGGGATGGAACACATTGAGAGGTCATCTTAGGGTATGTCTTCCCACAGAAGGAATTATGAATTAAAAGGGTGATAATTGTTACAAAAGAAAAAGTGCAAGATGCTGTGGGAGTGTAGAACTTGTCTGAGCGTGGGAGGAACAGCCTATGAAGTGAGACCTCAGTTCATGCTAAAACAGGAATCAGATAGGCCATGTGTGGAGGAAAAATGAAATGGCATGTGCAAAGGCCCTGGAGCCAGAGAAAGCTGAGTGAGACTAGCCCAGCCAGTGTGGCTCAGTGGATTGAACAGTGTCCCATGCACCAGGAGGTCACAGTTTGATTCCCGGTCAGGGCACATAACTGGGTTGTAGGCTCAATCCCCAGTGGGGGGTATGCAGGAGACAGCAGGATGTTTCTCTCTCATTGATGTTTCTCTTTCTCTCCATCCCTTCCTCTCTAAAATCAATTTAAAAAAAAAACTTTACCGTATTAAAAAAAAAAAAAGAAGAAAAGAAACTTAAAGACTAGTGTGACTGGCACATAAAGAGGTGGGAGGAGACTTGGCGCTGCAGCGATAGATGCTGCCCACCCCCGGATCCTACTCTCTTCCCAGCCCCCAAACAGCCAGTTGTTGCTGAAGTTCACATAAGCATCCATAAAACCAGAGCCACACAAACACGTGAAGAGTGGTTATCTCTGCAGGGGCTGCTGCTAGGAAGGGGCACAGGGCCCTTCTGAGGTGCTGGTCGTGTTCTCTCTCGAGCTCCAAGTGGGGATTACACCGACATGAATATTTGTTAAAAGCCATCGACTTAGACTTAGGATTATGGTGCTTTAAGTTATACTAGTATCTCAATAAATCAAACAAACCACAGCCACAGGTAGGTCCACATGTGCACCAGCTCCAGGCTGTGATCCTGACAGGGACCAGGCACCTCCAAAGCCACAGTGTTTGTCCCCGGGGAGGAAGGGCCTGAGCTGCTCAAGGGCTCAATGTGACCGACACACTCACTGAGCACCTTCTCTGCCCCACATGCAACCGGCCCTGAGGAGGCTCAAGGCCGTAGGAGTCACTGCCACTGCCCCCAAGACTGCACAGTCTAGGAGGGGAGACCAACCCCAGAACTGACTTCAAGTAGACAGCGGAGAGAATTTCTGGTAAGTACCGTAGGCCAGAGCCCAGGGAAAAGTGGTTCATCCCACGAGAAGGCACTCGAAGGAAGAGGCACTCGAATGGGTCTCTGTCAGATGACATTAGAGACTTCTAGTGGTTCCCCCCACATCCTCTCTCCCTTTCTTCTGTAGCAGGATGACCCTAGACAAGATGTTTAGCCAGGTGCATGATTCCAAATAAATTTCCCATCCTCCCTTGCAGCTGCCAATGGGTGGAAGTGGAAGTGCAGCGTGGCGCCTCTGCTAGCCTTCCTGAAAAGCAGTCGCACATGCCCTTTGCCCCCTTCGCTGCCGAGAACATAGAGGTGATGGCTGGAGCTCTAGCTATTGTCTTGGATCATGAGGATGGGACCCACACTCACGGGAGGACAAACCAGTACATGAATGAGTCTGGGGCCCTGAGGACTTCCTGGAGCAGAGCTCCACCTGGACTTCTGCATGAAAGAGAAATAACATCTCTGACGTTTAAGTTACTGTTACAGTGGGGCCTTGACTTACGAGTTTAATTCGTTCCGTGACGGAGCTCGTAACTCAAATTACTCGTATGTCAAATCAATTTTCACCATTACAATGAATTGAAATGCTGGGCTGATGTTGTGGCGTTCACTGTGACATTCGCTGCGCCAACTAGTGGTGGGGTATCTGAAGGTGGCTCATAACTCGAATTTTAGCTCGCAACTCAAAGCAAAAAATCAGCCGAGAGACGGCTCATTTCTCAAAAAACTCGTTAGTCGGGACACTCGTAAGTCAAGGCCCCACTGTATTTGGGATCGCTGTTATTTGCAGCTGACCTAATACTGACTAATCAAGTGAGCAGACTGGAATAGATAGGAATCGGGGAAGGGGCAGGGAGGGGCCTTCCTGGCTGAGGAACAAATGTATGCAAGTTGCCACCCCCAGGGTGCTGCTTAGGCAGAGGTTCAGGGAGAGAGGAGTGACCACAGGGAGGTGAGGGGGAGGGAGCTGGTTGTGACCAGCCACAAAGAGCTCGCCCGCGCCTTCCCGAGGAGTCTGCACTTTGTACTCTGGCTGGAGGGTGATGGGAGAGAACATGATGAAGGGCAAAGAGTCCCTGTGAGAGGACAGAGGCTTGAGCCAGGAGGGTGGTCAGTGGGATGGCGAGGAGGGGGAGGAGGACGAGATATTCAGGATGGAGCCCCCGGGATCCTCATGGGGGCTGGGGGTGACTACCAAGTCTCTCTAGATAAAGGGACTGAAAGGGTGATGGTGCCGGCTGAGGGTTTAAGGATTGCAGAAGGATAATCTAATCTGCAGAAGAAGATTGTGACAAATTACTACAGACAAATTGAATTTGAGGGTCCAGCAGGAGAGCCCAGGGGAAGCGTCTAGAACACGTGGGGAACGCTGGCCGGCGTCCTTGGAGAAAGAGCAGGACAGGGATAGGAATTTATTTGGGAGTCTGCTTGGTGGCAATAAAGGAGCTGAAGACAAGAGGATCAAAGAGATCACTCAAGGGGGACAGGTGGTGCTGGACTTGACCTTGCCTGCATGTCAGGGAGGACAGAGCGAGGAGCCAGGAACGTGGAGGAGGAGACAGGGAAGGCAGGAGAAGTGAAGAGTTCAGTGTCAGCAAAGTGAAGGGAGAGAGAGTTCCAAGAAGGAAGGAGATGGATACAAAGTGTTAGCGTTGTGCAGAGGAGTGGACAAGCCCAGGAAAGTGGGGCCTCCCCACTGCGGGGGACAGGGCGGGAGGGCCATGGCAGAAATAGACACCCCACTTCTATATGAGAACCCATATCTACGGAGTGCATGTGTGTCCTAGGACCAGAGCAGGCCAGGTCTCATTAAATCCTTCCCCAGGCCTAGGAGGACCGTGCTTTGTTATCTGCATCTCATTTTACAGGTGAAATGATACACTGTCTGGGACTGACTGGTTGTACTAGTAAAATACTCAAACAACAAGTATAAGAACGGAGGGTGGAACAGAGAAAACAAGATTAGAAAAATATTGATAATTCGTAGAAACTTGGTGTTGAGTACTTAGTTCGTTAGGAACAATTCCCTTTTTGTATGTTTGAAAATTTCCATAATTAAACATAAAACAATAAAAATAAAGAAGCGGTTCTGGCACATAGTATGTGCTCATTAAATGCTTATTATTATTTCATAAGGATTAACTGAGATAACATATGTAAAGAGCCTAGTATAATTCTCGTGCTCCATGGAAAGTAAAGGTGATTGCTGTTTTGTTACTGCTATTATTATTATTATTATTATCCAGAACCGGCTGCTCCTGCTCTATCGCCCTGTCCTGCACCTTGGCCCACAGCCTCCTTCTCCCAGACAAGCTCTGTCCTGGTCTCTTCCACCCACCAGCTCCCTCGGGGAGGGCGCGGCAGGCCTGGAAATGACACTTGGCTGTAAAGTCCGGGAGCGAGGGCGTGTGCCTGCCTCCCCGTGTCCCCGGAGCCCGAGGAGCGGGGACGCAGAGGGCAGGAGCAGGTCTCTCCTCTGTGCATCCAACAAACACCTTCGCCGCGGGCGCCGTGGGAAGCGTGGCGCTCCCGCGGAAGCGGCGGCTGCCTGGGCTGCGGAGCCCTTGGCTAACGTGGGGCCGGGAGACGGGAGGGACCCCGCGTCCCCAGGGTGCGCCTGCGCTCCCTCTCAGCCACCCCACCCGCCTCCAGGCCAACGGAGGCGGCACAGGAGTGGGGCGGGGGCGCCCCTGCCGGCCTCGCCCTACATCCCAGACGCCCACGCAGAGGGCGGCCTCCTCGGGCTCTAATTTTAACCCCGAGGAAAGTGCCAATCGTTCATTTGCGAAGCTGTTTCAAAGTGACTCTGATAAGCAAATTGCTGGCAGCCCTGGCGGGTGATTATTCCTGCATTAATCAGGGAGAAATTATGCCAGTTACTGATTAACTAATTACAGCAATCAGATCGGCTGGGAGAGCAGGGCAGAGGGAGGAGGCCAAGGTAAACACAACCTGGGAAAGGTGAAGGAGGCAAGTGGGGGGCGGGGGGGAGGCAGAGACGGCCCTGCCTCCTCTTGCCCAAACCACCCCAGCCCAGCCGAGTGGCCCCCAGGACAGAGCTGGGTGCCCAGTCTGATGGGGGAGGCAGGGCCCGCCGCCGGGGATTAGTGCCCAGGCTGATGGGAGTTGTCCTCTCCCAGCCTTTGCCGAGTTCCCAACCTGCCAGAGGACAGGTTCTGGCTTCAAGAGCCCCATTTCTGCTTTAACATAAAAATTAAAATTAAAAAAAGACTGAGGTTTCTACACCTACCCCAACCCCACTGCCTGAGGGAGGAGATGAAAAACAGCCTGGACTTGGTCATTAAGACACAATCTCAGAAGCAGGGAAACACGTGACAAAAGGGAGTGAGGTGTGGCAGCCAAGGCTTCAGAACCCAGAACCCAGGAGCCACCTGGTCAGCCTGGTACAGGGCAAGCTGTCTCGGCCCACCAGCTCCCCTCCCCCAGCCAGAAAGGAGAATGAGGCCCGCCTGCCCTCCCAGCACTCAGCCACAGGGCCCTCGGCCCAGCACCCTGGGGAGAGGCAGGGGCTCCTTTCAGAATCCTCTGTGCTCACTGCCTCTCTTCTGCTCGAGTTTGCTTGGTGTGTGTGTGTGTGTGTGTGTGTGTGTGTGTGTGTCCAAAGTCAGAGCCTGGTTCAACCTTTTCCACAGCAACTTGACTCAGTACAGAAGGTGTCACTGGATGAGACTGACTTTGTCATAGCAGAAACCACTCTTCCTCCCATGGCCTCTAATTATGACGTGGAAGTGGGAGACACCATGTCCTCTGGTTACACAGGACTCTGGGGGGAGCTATAACTGTGGGGCCCTAGGGAGGCCACTGCTGGAGTGCGTGTGCGTGTGCATGTGCGTGTGCTTGTGTGTGTGTGTGCGTGTGTGTGTGTGTGCGTGCGTGTGCATGTGTGTGTGTGCATGTGCGTGTGCGTGTGTGTGTGTGTGTGTGTGTGTGTGTGTTCCATCTACAGGCTGGATTTACAGGGTTCCCAGGCTCGGAATAGAATCTTGTTCCTCTGCATGGGAAGCCCCTGTGTGTTCCCTCCCCAGAGTTCTAGATGACTTTTATTCCTGGGGTGGCAGGCCCAGGGAAGGGGTGTCCAAGGATGGGGTGAGGGCTGCCCAGCCGGAGGCTGTAGGGTCAGCTGCCAAGGTATCAGCTGGCATTGGGGTCATGGAGGAAGGTCTCTTCCCCCGGGGGCACCTGTTCTCTTCCTGGAGAACCGGATCTGCCTAGTGCCCCACTCCCCACCCCCGGGAAGGGTGACTCAAGGTCCTGTGAGTAGAAAATGGTTTTTCTGATCAATGAGAAGGAAATGGAGACAGCGGCAAAGACACTGCCCAGACCGCTGAGTTCTGGGAAGAGCTGCAGGAGAATGTGCTGGAAGAGGGTGGTCACTTAAGGGACGTCAGACTTCTGTCCTGCAGCTTCCATGTGAGGGCTGCTGGGAGGAGAGGCAGGACTGGCCTGGCCAAAGGGCTGGCCGGAGGGTGTGAGCGGCATCCCACACTGGACTGGAGGCAGGGTAAGGAGAGGAAAGGAGAGAGAAAGATGGCATCTGATAGTCAATAATCACTACCAGTTATTCAGTGCCTACTGTATGGGGACCTGTATTATAAACTCTGATTTACAGATGGGGAAACTGAGGCTTTAGAAAATTACTAATTTACCCAAGTATTATTACTTGAACCCAGGCCTGCCTGATTCCTCATCTATAACCACCATGCAATATTGTTTAAAAAAAATCAATATTCAACTACTCTCCATGCCCTTTTGCAAAGTGATTGCCTAAAGGGATCGATATAAAATTTATTTCAAAAATAAATAAATAAATAAATAATTTCCCTGGGCAGAGAAATTAGTTGTTCCCTGATATCAATACTCTTTTTCCTAAAGAACTTTTACCTGGGCACATCCATGTGGAATGAAAATTACATTTCATGCCCTGGTCGGGTGGCTGAGTTCCACGAAAAGGTTTTGGGTTCAGTTCAGGTCTGGGCACATATGGGAGGCAATCGATAGATGTTTGTCTCACACCCATGTTACTTTCTCTCTCTCTCTGTCTCTCTCTCCCCCCACCCCTTCCTCTCTCTCTAAAATCAATAAAAACATAATCCCAGGTGAGGATTTTTTTTAAAAGGGAGCATTATCTTTTAAAAAAAAAAAAAGAAAGAAAGAAAATTACATTTCTCAGCCTCTATTGCAGCTAGAAGTGCCTATTGGGCCAGGTGCTGGTGAATCCGTTATAACCAAAATTAATATGAGACTTTAAAGAAGTGACCTTTCAAGGGGAGAGGGCATGCTACTCTCGGTGCCTTCCTTCTTCTTGTTGGTTGGGATACTGAAGTGATGGCTGAGCTAAAGCAGCCACATTGGGCCATGAGGTGACCTTGGGATTGGAGACCACTCGTGGTGGATGAAGGAACCTGGAGGACTTCTTGGGTAGAACTACCAGGCCAACCCTGAACTACTTCCTCCAGGAGTTTAGGTGAGGGAGGAGTAAACTTTACCCTGTTTCAAACACTGTTGTTTTGTGGTCTTCTTTTCTGTTGCAACAGAACCCAATCCTAATCTGACGCTTCTCTGTGCTTTTCCTTACCTACCCCAAAATACAAACATGTCCAGATCGTCATTATTTTTTATTTTTTCAATATACAAAGTAAATCTATTACCAGATTGTAGATACAAAATAATTAGCCATTTACATGCAATAAACATTAACATTTCAAGAAAAACTATTTTAAATATAATAATATTATATGCAGTAAACATTAATATTTCAAGAAAAAATATTTTAAATATAATAATATTACCAAAACTGTACTAACATAGTATAATATCACAAAAGTTGTAGAAATGTTAAAAATCTGTAAATAACAGGATTATTTCTATTATATTCTAAAATATTTTTTTCTCTGGCTCTATTTTTGTTCATCAGTTTATGTTCATTATATTCCACAAATGAATGAGATCATGTGATATTTACCTTTCTCTGACTGGCTTATTTCACTTAGCATAATGCTTTCCAGGTCCATCCATGCTGTTGCAAATGGTAAGAGTTCCTTCTTTTTTTACAGCAGCGTAGTCTTCCATTGTGTAGATGTACCACAATTTTTTCATCCACTCATCTGCTGATGGGCAGTTAGGCTGTTTCCAAATCTTAGCTATTGTAAATTGTGCTGCTATGAACATAGGGATGCATATATCTTTTCTGATTGGTGTTTCTAGTTTCTTGGGATATATTCCTAGAAGTGGGATGACTGGGTCAAATGGGAGTTCCATTTTTAATTTTTTGAGGAAACTCCATACTGTTTTCCACAGTGGCTGCACCAGTCTGCATTCCCACCAGCAGTGCACGAGGGTTCCTTTTTCTCTGCATCCTCCCCAGCACTTGTCATTTGTTGATTTGTTGTATGTAGCCATTCTGACAGGTGTGAGATGGTACCTTATTGTTGTTTTGATTTGCATCTCTCAGATGATTAGTGATTTTGAACATGTTTTCATATGTCTCTGGGCCTTCTGTATGTCCTCTTTCGAAAAGTGTCTATTTAGTCCTTTGCCCATTGTTTGATTGGATTGTTTATCTTCCTTTTGTTAAATTGTATGAGTTCCCTGTAAATGTTGGAGATTAAACCCTTATCAGTTATAACAATGGCAAATATGTTCTCCCATGCAGTGGGCTCTCTTGTTTTGTTGATGGTTTCTTTTGCTGTGCAGAAGCTTTTTATTTTGATGTAGTCCCATTTGTTTATTTTCTCCTTAGTTTCCATTGTCCTAGGAGCTATTTTGCTGCCTGTGGATTCTTCTAAGATTTTTATGGTTTCCCATCTTATGTTTAAGACCTTTATCCATTTTGAGTTTATTTTTTGTGTATGGTGTAAGTTGATGGTCTAGTTTCATTTTTTTGCATGTATCTGTCCAGTTTTCCCAACACCATTGTATGCTCTTGCCTCCTGTGTCAAATATTAATTGAGTATAATGACTTGGGTCGATTTCTGGGTTCTCTGTTTGGTTCCATTGGTCTATATGTCTGTTCTTGTGCCAGTAGTAGACAGTTTTTAGAACAGTGGCTTTGTAATATAGCTTGATATCTGGTATTGTGATCCCTCCAACTTTGTTCTTTTTTTCTCAGGATTGCTGCGGCTATTCGGGGTCTTTTTTTATTCCATGTGAATTTTTGGAGAGTTTGTTCTAGGTCTGAGAAATATGCCATTGGTATCTTAAAGGGGATTGCATTGAATCTGTGTCCAGATTTTTTAAAGTGGAATCCAAACACATATTTACTCTGCAATTTGATTTTCTCATGAGCAGCTTTCCAAGTCAACAATTAGACCTTCCTCCTTTCCAGCAATTACATAATGTTCCAAAATTGGACCATCATTTATTCAACCACCCTCCTGGTAATGCACATGCAGGCTCCCAGTGTTTGGCTATCACCAGCAACGTGGCAACAGATATCAGCTACGAGATTCTTGCGGGCTAGCGGTTTGGCTTGGTTTTGTCTTTTTCTTTTGGATAAATTCTGCAGAAATAGGCTTGGGCCAAAGGGAACGTGCCTCCCGAGTCCCTGGCCATTAAGGCAGAGCAGGAGGCCCTTATCAGGGTGCCTTCACAGTCTTGAAAGGACCCCCTCCTCCTCCTCCTCCTCTTGCTCCCACCCCCAGAGGTGCTTAATCTATGAGGATACAAGTAGTTTTGCCCACAGGTGGAGACAAGACTTGGCCACCTCTAGGCGAGGAGCCACTTAAGCCCACGCAGAGGCACAAGTCCTTGAAGCAGGTCATTTCTCGAGAGCAAATCCTGAGAGAGAAGGGGCCCTGTTCCCCGAAGAGGGAGTGAAGAAACCTTAAGACAAAGGAAAGGGAGTTCAGAAAGGGGTGCTGAGGGCTCCAAAGACAAAACCTATGCCAAGACCCAGAAGACCAAAGCTTGTGACCTCCAGCCTCGTCCATGCTGAGTCGCTCTGCAGTCTCAGGCTCGCCTCGCACTTCCCATAGCCTCTGTGCCCTGGTGGTAAATGGGCTCAAAGCTACTGTGCATTTTGCTCAGGGTGGGCCTGATACAGGCCTTCCCAATCCAGGCCCTCTCAGGGTGGGCCTGATACAGGCCTTCCCAATCCAGGCCCTCTCCCACGCCACCCTCACCCTCACCCCCACCACCTTGTTCTCCTACTGTCCCTACTCCACATGGCCCAGAAGAGCGGAAGTGGTGCTCGCGGACTCAGTTTCCCTCCGATTCCGGTTCGAGGTTGTCACCCTTGTTCCCCGGGCAGGTGGCAATTCTGGAAAGAAAGCTGCGCGAACAGCGGCAGGAGCCCCGGCAGAGCTCGGGCGGGCTGTCAGGGGCCGATTTAGGGCGATTGCTTTCCGCTGGGCACATTGTTTCGCTGCAGCAAATATTTCCTCAGTGTTGCTACAAGGCGTCCATTTGGCAAATCGCAGCGGGCCTGCAGGCCCGCGCTCACCGGTAAAGAGGCAGGCGGGCACCGCTGATGTCTGGAGTAAATCTGAGCTCACAATTAAAATCTCTTTAGAGATTGCAGCCCAGTGACTGATGGATAGGACCCCGGGCTCCATCCGTCCCCCTCCACGCTCCTCTGCCAAGACAGATATCGACAGGGCATCATAAATAGTCCTGCATATCCCGCGCCTCGGAGGCGGGCGGGCGGGCGGGATGGCGGAGACATTCAAGGAAAGGGCTGCACTGGGCTCTGCTCTGCAGGGTCCGAGTTGCTGGGGAGGTCTTTGCAAATCGTCTTGCATGAGCAGGAAAGGTGTTTTTATTCCTTTTCCATCAACGAGAAAGCTGAGGCGCAGGTATGCAGAGCCAGCCTTCTTGGACTTGAACTCCGGAGCCACCCAAAAAGATGTGTGGGCTCCTGAGCCACCACCGCCTCTGCCCTCGCTCACACTGTCCACCTGCCTGGCATGCCCTTCCCCGCCCCCAACACCTACCCTAGCAGATGGTGTCAGCACCCGGCTGGGCCCCTTTGTCCTGACTACTTCAGCGCTCACCAGCCTGACTCCATAACCTGGATCCTTTGCTTGAAGGCAGGCCGGGATGCCGAGGGATTCAGGCCTCCCAGAGTGGCCTCACCAGGGATTGATGGGAGCTGATGGGAGTGTGGGCACCCAGCTCCCTCACCACTCAGCTGGGACACTCTGAGACACCTTCTACTCAGTCTCCCAGAGGTTCCCAGAGGGAGTGAACCCTGGCTGCCCACAGTGGGGGCCCACTCATTGAGGTACCCGTCTGCTCCCCTACGAAGCCTCCTTGGATCCTCCCAATCTTTGCACTCTTTTCCTCGTCTTAGGGACTGCTTCTAGGTGAGCCAAATCAAGACATCTACTCATCTTTCAATTCCCGCGCAACCTGCTCTCTGCGCAGGAAACCTGTTCCGCACCCTCCCTGTGTCCCGTCCTACCCGATGGCACATTGACACGGCGCCGCCCCTGTTTTCTGGTACATGTCAGTGCCCGAGTCAGCTCCCCCAGCTAGACAGGAGCCTCTTGGGGGCAAGAACATTGTTTGCATTATCTATATGTCCCGGAGCCCAGCACAGTGCCTGGCACACAACTGGGCTCAATAGCTGTTTACTGAGTAATTTACTGACTGGATGAGCCAGGGAGTGAGTTAAATGTTCCTGTCAACTAAGGCAATGAGGAGGAGGAATATTTTCTTCCTACAAAAAAGAAATAAGCAAGCAAGAGCCACATGAACAAAGGACAGCTTAACTTAGGTCTGTTTTGACTTAAGCAAGGAATATAAAGCATTTTATCGATCTGCCTTTTAAATTAAGAACAGTAAATGTACAGCCATTTAATAAATAAAACATAATGAAAACACTTTGGTTCCAAAGTATGGCTAATTAAGGGAGACAAACAGAGAGAACAAAGTGGGAGCGAGGAGGGGAAAGGAGAGACAGGCAGGAGAGACCAGGACGGGGTCAGAGACCGAGAGACAGAGGCACTGAGACGAAGAAAAACTGCCGTGGTGCCGAGTCACGGAGACACAGCAAGAAACGCGAAGCTGGAGGCCACTGCAGCTGGGTCCCTCCAGAGGCGAGGCTGCTGGGGAGATGCAGGGCAGAGGAAAGGCAATTCTGTGCTGGCATTTGGGGGCCAGGAGTAAAGTCTGCCGCAAAGAAGATGCCCACTTCCCACCTGAAAGGACAGGGCTCTTTCCCTTGAGCCCTTGGAAGGGGACTTCTTAGGGCTGGTCAGGGTTATGAGATTTGTTGAAGTTAGAGATGAGGCCAAAGTGAGTGCAGAAGGTGAGTCACAGGTGTCTGGACACCCTATAGTAGTTTTTCTCTTTTTTTAGTGATTGATGAGAGGCGGGGGGCGGGGGGGGGGGCGGAGAGAGAGTTTGATTTGTTGTTCCATTTATTTATGCATTCATTGGTTGCTTCTTGTATGTGCTCTGACCAGGGATCGAACCCACAACCTTGGTGTATCGGGACAACGCTCTAACTGAGCTACCCAGCCAGGGCCTGTATTAATCCTTCTAATAACGACGGTGGATTAAACACGTCCTGCCTGCTAGGCGACATGGGCTAAGTGTTTAAGTGCCTAAGTGTATTGAAACATTATAACAACTCTGTGGGACAGGTACTGCTATTATCCCCATTTCACAGATGAGAAAACTGAGGCTCAGCGATGTTAAGTAACTTGCCCAATATATCACATGGCAAGGAAGTAGTAAAGCCAGCCAGCATCTAAGGGGGACATAGGTTGTGGATGGTTCACGAAGAAAGAGGAGATGTCGTCCATACTATAGCCTCTGAGTCAGCCAGTCCTGCCCCCACTGCTTTCTCTGCTTCTCTATGCCTGCTTGGTATGCTTTCTAACCTGTCGTAAGTACAATTTACCACTGGCCATGGAGAACCTAAAAAACAGTATAGTGCTAGCCGGTTTGCTCAGTGGATAAAGCATCAGCCTGCAGACTGAAGGGTCTTGGGTTCGATTCGGGTCAAGGGCACATGCCTGGGTGGTGGGCTTGATCCCCAGGAGGGAGAGTGCAGAAGACAGCTGGTCAATGATTCTCTCTCATCATTGATGTTTCTCTCTCTCCCTTGCCCTTTTCCTCTAAAATCAATAATATCCTATATAATAAAGAGCTAATATGCAAATAGTAATCACACCATTGCACCCTCACACCAGGGCCGGGGGACCTGAGGCTGCGCCCCCCCGCCCTGCGGGGCTTGATGGGGGTGGGGCCAGCCGGTTCTGGGTCTCATGTGATATTGAAGCATGAGTGGGTGGGCGGAGACTTGACTCTGGATCCCTCAGTGTGCCCCAGACTCTGACAGGAGGGAGATTTTCATATACATTTTACTAATTTTCTTTCATCTCTGACACTTCTATTATAGAGAAAGGGCAAATAGCAATATTAAAACATTTCCTCTAATTAATCCCACTAGTGTGTGTGTGTGTGTATATGTGTGTGTATACACACACACATACACACACACACACTTTGATAAAAGTACAGTGGGGAAGGGGAGGTTTACACGTTGGCCCAAGGCTGCCCACCACTACTTTGAGGGTGTCAGGGGACTGTGGGTTGGGCATCTAGAAAGAGGAGGGTACTATCTTCTGTGGGTGCCATCACTTCAGGTCCTGCCATGCCAGTCCATCTGTGGGACTAGGATACTTACACCTGTCTGGCTGAGGTCATGGAGCCACTGCCCAGAGCCTTATATGCACTTAGATTCTCCCCCAGTGACACCTTCCGCCCCATCCAACTCCTCTCAGCCCTTCAGGTCTGTGCTGGGTCCTTCAGGGTCTATGGGCTGGAGTATCCCCTTTCCCTCTCCCTCTCCATCTTCTATCTTGCCCAGAATTAGCTGGTCTCGTGCCTAGATCAGGGCTCAGGGCAGAAGTCCAAGAGCTCAGGACACTGCTGTTCTTTTGGAAAAGAAGTCAGGGGAGGGAAGGCCCTCCTATACCCAGTGCCCCCATGGACCTAATACATTCCAATCTAAAAAAAATACTTCTGGGTAAGGAAATAAAAGAGGAAGTCAAATTATTGAAAAGGATTTTGTGATTGTCTTCATCCCCAAACCCTAAACACACAAAACCCCTTCCGGAAGCCTGCTCGGGCCCACCGCGCCCTACGGGAGCTCCTCCCCCGCCTTCACTCAGCCTTGGTCCCACCACTCATTCTTGGCTCGGCCAGACCAAGCCTCTGTAACGTCCGGGGACCTCAGTGACTTCCCAGTGGATTTTAATTGCCTGACAAAAGTAATACCAATATTTATAAGGGAACAAACACAGTTACTATAAATAAATACATTACTGACTCATTGAATTAATTAGTGTTTAATTACTTGAAATTACCATCAGTTACTACCAATTACTTGAACAAGGAATGCATTCTTTCTCCATTACGGATGGCAATTCCCACGGTTAAATCCAGAGATCTGAGGTCCCATTAGCTCTCCCCTGGCCCTTCCCCCACTGCTCCCCTCTTTTGTTCATTCACTCACTCCTTCATCACATATTTATTGAGCACCTATGATATGCCAGACATTGAGGTACATCAGTGGACAAAAACAGACAAAATTCCTGTCTCATGAAGTTTACCATCCAATGGGTGAAGATAAACAAACACAAATTACATAGTATTTTCGCCCAGCCAGTGTGGCTCAGTGGTTGAGCATCGACCTATGAACCAGGAGGTCATGGTTCGATTCCCAGTCAGGGCACATGTCCAGGTTGCAGGCCCGATCCCCAGTAGGGGGTGTGCAGGAGGCAGCTGATCAATGGTTTTATCTCTCTCTCCCTCTCCCTTCCTCTCTGAAATCAATAAAAATCCTATATAATAAAAGGCTAATATGCAAATCAACTGAACGGCGGAACGACCGGTCACTGTGACATGCACTGACCACCAGGGGGCAGACGCTCAATGCAGGAAGCCGGGCTCACAGCTGGCAAGCGCAGCAGAGGTGGCAGGAGCCTCTCCCACCTCCACGGCAGCGCTAAAGATATCCAACAGCTGTCAGTCAGACATCCCTCGAGGGCTCCTGGACTGTGAAAGGGCGCAGGCCGGGCTGAGGGACCCGCCCCCCCTGCCCAGTGCACAAGTTTTGTGCACTGGTCTTCTAGTATATTATAAAAAATTATATGGCATTTTAGAAGGTGATAAGTGGGATACAGAAAAATAAACAGAATGAGGCACAGAGAGCTGGAAGTGACATTTAAATAGTGCAGTCATTGGGGATGAGCTGACTACCTTCTGTTTGCCTCTCCAGACCCTCTCTTCACCCTTCTGCATCACCCAGGCCCCCTGCACTCTGGCTCTGTCAGTCCGCCAGCACCCAGCTGGCTGCATTCCTTGACCAAAGACCTTAGTCCCTCTCAAGTTGTCCTTTCCACTCACTCCTTTTTGCCTCCAGGATTTTGTAACAGCTGCTGCTCTCCAACCCAACCTCCCCACCCATCGTCTGGCCTTGAGATGGCCACAGCCTCTCACTGTTAATAGCTTCGGGGTCCTTGTGGTTTCCAAACACCCTGCCCACTTCTTTGTAAACTCCCCTCAAGGATCGGGATTGGAGTGTGCCATCTGCTTTCTGCTGGGGCCTGACGAGCAGAGGTGGCTCCACTGATAAGGTGACATTTGAAGGAGGCGAGGGAACAAGACATGCGGCTTTTTGGGAGGGAAGCTTCCCAGGCACAGAGACCCGCAAGCAAACGCGGGAGACAGGACTGTGAGTGGCATCTTGGTGGCTGGAGCAGAGTGAGTGAGGGGGCGAGTGATGGAGACAAAGTCAGGAGAAGGCAGGAGGCGAGGGCCCGGCAGGCATTTTAAAGACTTCGGCTTTTACTGTGAGCGAGACAGGGACCCTGCAGCACTTTGAGCAGGGAATTGACTTGGTGGGACACATTTGAAAGGAGACGCTGGCGGCTGTGCTGAGAACTCACTGTGATGGGAAGGGAGACCACATTGACTGTTACAGTCAGCCAGGCAGGTGGCTTGGACCAGGAGGAGAAGAGTGGGGGTGTGAGAAACAGCCACATTCCAGACATATATTGAAGTAGAGCTAATGGATTGGACTGAAAAACATAAAAGAAAGGAATTGTGGGTGGCTCCAAGGATTTAGTCTGAGCAACTGGCGGATTTACTAAGATGGGAGACATCCGGGGAAGCAGGCTTGGTGGTAGATCCAGAGCTCGACTGGAACACGTTACCTAAGGGCATAGCCTAGAACAGCGATTTTCAACCGTGTGCCGCAAGAACATGCGATTCCAGACTGTTTAGTCAGGGGCACTGACATCTTTTCCCTCAGACTGTCAACTGACAACAGCCAACACAATAGCCGCCCAGTGTGAATGAATTAAAATTATATCTTTATTTTTGTCATATCTGCAAAATATCTATTTTTTGGTGTGCTGCAGAATTTTAGTAATTAGTTTATGTGCCATGAGATGAAAAGTTTGAAAATTGCTGACCTAGAATGTGGGTGAACAGTGTCCCAGGTATTGGCAGGTTAGCTTGCCATCCCCTCCCACCCCACCCCCCACCCTCAAACACAGCTCCTTGCTCAGCCTCCCCTGCTGGGCAAAGACATTCCAATTCCTCTCGGTCTTCTCCTATCCCCTCTCCTCCCCCCACCCCGCCCCTCCTGCTCCCCACTTAATGGCAGAGTGCTCTGGTCTGGGTGCGCCTGCAGCCGGAGAGGAGAGCAGGAGAGGAGATGAAACTAGGGAAGTCGGACAATTCTCTCCTGGGTGCAGTGGAGGAGGAGGGAAGCCGCTGCCAAAAAAAAAAAAAAAGTGGATTGAGAGTAACCCCAATCTCACTTGGGTCAGAGCAATCAAAATGTAATTGGGTTTGTGAATAACTAATGTTTACACTGATGTCGTCCTAATAGGACGATGAGACCTGGAGATGTGACTTTGCTGTCTGCTCAGTGAGAACGCGTTTCCAGAGCCTGAGTCAGGCGGCGGGATGTGGAGGGAGAGTCCCTGTGCTGGGCTCGGCCAGGATGGGAGGCTAGGAAATCCCCGGGACCTGGGGGATAGGAAAGCCGTCTCACCCTGGAATAAGGATCATTATGATCATCATTTTATGCTCAATACCTGGTGTACTGAGCACGTACATTACATGTGCTAAGTGTTCAACTCTGTTATCCCTACAATGATCCATGAGATGAATTTTACTGTCCCTGCTTTACAGGTAAGGCTATGGAGGCGGGGGAAGCAGGGGGCTGCCTCGCGTCTGGTCAGTGGCACAGAGGAGCCCAAGGTCAAGCTCCTCTCAGGACCCCACTCTATCTCCATAGAACCTGGGAAGGCAGACAAAAAGGATGCTGCTTCGTTCCGAAGTGAGGAATGGAGGTAGAAACAGCCATACAATTTCTAATTATCTCGTTTCTCTGAGCCAAGCTAAAGTGGGAAATGAAGGCAGGATGGTAATTACCTTCCTGCTGGTGATAAAGACGATGCTGGCGGTGGTAGGGATGCTGACTGCGGCAGCGGCAGCTCGAAGGTGATGTCACCAGTGACGGTGTCAGTCTCACTGGCAGTGCCGGGGTGGTGGGAGGGGTGATACCCTGAGTAGGTGTCGGGATGCTGTTAGTGGTCCTTTAAGCGCCGCCAGCTTAGCTGTGGCAGGGAGAGTGATGTCCGTCCCTGTGGTCCTGGCGATGCTGCCAGACCTCCTGGGAAGCTGGACTCAGCTGGCCTTGCTGCGGGTGCCTTGCCCCACCCCCCACCAGGAGAGCCCCTCTCTCCCTCCCAACCTCAGCGAAGGGGCTGAGGGTCTCCTGAAGAACTAGCTTTATTGCATTCCTTGTTCTGGACAGTGTAAGTGATGGCCCTGTCTCTCCAGAGAAACAAATGTGATAAATAACCAGGGAGGACACGCGGGAGGAGGCGGCCCAGCCTCCAGAAGTCATAAGTCTCTGTCCAGCCATGTGGCAGGCTCATTACAGAGAGCTCCAGGGCTGTACTGGGCTGCCTGGCCTGGGGCGCAGGAGAGTCCCCCATGCGGCTCCCAGCTCTGATGGCTCTGCAGATCCTGGACTCAGCAACCTCACCCCCTCAGCCCTCCCCTGCACGCCGGGCCTGGCATCCTCAACCCACGCTGCCGCTGTGTCCAGGGGCTCAGGCCTCTCTTGTCCATTTCCTCCCACCCCCCAAAAAAAATCCAAGGAGGCATTTAATGAGGGTTTCCCCAATGTCCTTGGAAACAGGGTGGACAGATATGAGCTGGACAGCAACCCAGTTAGATGCGCTGGATTGCAGCAGACCCACAGGGGCCCGGCGTCAGCTCTGGTACTTACAAGTCACATGACCTTGGGAATTCACCTAACCTCTCCTCACTTGCAAAATAGAGACGATAGGATAAAAATGTGAGATGACATATGTAAGCTCCTGATTATAATAGTAATAGCTAATATTTGTGTGCCTTCTCTAAGCCTGGTAAGGGTCTTTGCATAAATTATTTAATTCACACGCTGGTGCTGTGTGCTTAGGTATTACCCTATTCCTCTTTTAAAGATAAGGAAGGGAAGCACCAAGATTGTAATTAACTTGCCTAATGACACATTGCTAGTAAGTGGTGGAATTGGCATTTGAACCCAAGTAATCCGACACCAGAGCCTTTTACCAACAGATTGCCAGTCAGGTATACATCAGGCACTCAACAATGCACATTTATTGAGCAGCTACTATATTAGGCCAGAATGATGGGGTCCTTCCAACTCCAAGACATACATGACATTTGCATGGAATATTACATTTAATAAACTACTCTCTTATTTAAACCTCAGGAAACCCTGTAAAATGGGTATTATTATCTTTATTTCCTTGAGGAGAGACTAGATGCTTAGAAAGGCTAAGTTACTCAAAATGACACAATCAGAAGCGGTAAGTGAGGCCAGTGCTCAAGCTCGGGGTTTCTGACAAGTAACCTCAAAGTTTCCATCGAGGCTGTTGGGGTTGTCCCTTCTGCCCTGTTCCCTTCAACATGTGGTTTCTGACTCCTTTCGCCTTTCACACCCTCACCGCTTTTTAATCAGGCAACATGGCAGCTTGATTACAAACGATGACAATTGGCATCGCCAGCCCCTCCCTGACGTGGCTTCTCACTAAAAGGACACTCATTCCCTCCCAGTTGTCTCCTGGGATCAAATACACTCATTTGCCAAAATAATTGGCTGAGATTAAGAGCAGAGCCAGTGCACATCCAGAATATGAAAAAGGAAACTACTAGAAATCAATAAGTAAAAGGCAGACAGCCCAATAGAAAAATGAGCAAGAGATTTAAACAGACACTTCACAAAAGAGGCCAGCCAAATGGCCAATAAGCCCATGAAAAGGTGCACTCCACATCATTAGTCATCAGGGAAATGCAAACTCAATGAGAGACCACTTCACGCCCACAGAAGGGAGAAGATGAAAAGGATGGACGATACCAAATGTTAGCGAGGATGTGAGTGTGTGTCTGCTGGGAGTGAAAAAATGGTACAACTGCTTTTCAGAACTGTCTGGCAAAATCTACAAAATGCATACGTCATGACCCAGAGACTTCACTCTTAAAGACAGACTCAAACTCTGAGTGCATATGTGCAATGTGCACCAAATTATAAATAACAGAATGTGCAGAGCTGTGCTGTTCATGGTCGCCCCCTCCGGGAGCAGCGCTAATCCGCAGCCGTACAATGGATACATAAGTTGTGCTAGTTTCATATCCTGGGATATTGTGCAACCATGAGAGTGAATATCCCTGGGACCGAGCTACATGCAACGTGGACGCATCCCACATGTAATGTTGGGCAACGAAGCCAGAAACAAAAGAATACAGCCCCTACGACTCCATTTGTACAAAGTTCAAAAATGGGAGGGGCCCATCTATGGTGTTAGAAGTCACAGAGGGTACTTCTTGGCAGGGGGAGGTGACCGGAAGGAGAAATGGGGGGGGCTTCAGGGGACTGGTATTGTTATTTCTTGATCTGGATGCTGATTATATGGTGTGTCACACTTATGATATGGGCCTTTGCTGAACGCATGCTTCAGTGAAAAGATTTCTTTTTAAAAGTGTGGTGTCAGTCGCTGGAGAACGGAATCCACTCCTCTTCTCTTTACAGGGCTGCTGGGCTGAGGAAGGAGCCTGTGTGCCTGGACTTCACTGCGGGATGTGACAAGGCAACTTAGGATGTCCTTGTGAACAAGATGAACTAATACGGCTGGGTGACCCTGTAATTAGGTGGATTGAGCCACTGTCCCCAAAGGGTGCCAATTAAGGAATAAGTGTCCACCTGGAGGGAAACTTCCAATGCCCCCAGGCTCTGTCCTTGTCCTGGGCAGTCCAATGCTGTTATCCAGGCGGCAATGAAGACATAACCGGCAGGCTTATCACATTCACGGATGACATGAAGCCGGAGGGAGCGGAAGGACAGGGCACGGTCCAAAATGATTTTGGCAGAATGGCCAAGTAGAGCAAATCTAATAAGATGAAATTGAGTCAAGGATCTGTGGAAGGCTCTGCAAAGCTAACTTGGTGGGAACAGGACGGGGTGGGCATCGTAACCTGACAAGTGCAGCTCTGTAGGTGGAGGCGTATACTCCCCAAGGTCAGGGACCCTCCTGTTTTATCTCTGGATCCTTCGGGTCTACCTCAGGCCGAGCACAGATGAAGCACTCAGAAATAGTTGCCAAATTAATTCTGAATGAAAGATGGGGCAGTGCCTGGTTGTGACCCCCTGGACCCAGGCCGTGGGAGGGAATCCGTGGCTGTGGGAGGGAATCCGTGGCTGTGCAGACCTGGATGTCTGCTCTGGCAGGTGGCGTCAGCAGCCTGCGCTCAGTTCTGAACCCTTTTAAAGGGATGTAGGCGAACTGCCTCCAGGTCAGAAAGGAACCAGGGACCTGTCTTTGAGAAACAAGGCACTGATGTGTTTAACCAGCAAAAGGGAAGCCTGATGGTGAGACAGGGGCGAGGATGGTCAGGGCCCTCAAAAGCCTGCAGGGCTGCCCTGCCCTCTGGGCACTCAGAGCTCCCGGGCAGAGATGGATTCGCCCTGGAGCTGAAGGCGCTTCTGCTTCAGGGCCCCTCATTTAAGTAGGCCCCGTCCAAGATTCTCGATTCAAATGGTCAATGGCTTTGTCAAATTTGCAGACGTAGATATTTTAACGCTAGGCAGTTAAGATCCCTGTCTCTTTCTACTTTGACTTCCCTTCTTCACACTTTCCCTCAGTTGGGTGGCATCAGAGTGGCTGTGGGCATTGAACTCCCAGCTCCCAGGGAAGTAAGTAGTGGACATGTTTATGTGATTCGAAGTCACTTCCGTGTTACAGCTGCATGATTGCTAGCCATCCTGGCGCAGGGGTGACTTTCAGGAACACTCCTACCATCCGCTGTGCTGACTCGCCCGGCTCCGGGCCACAAAGGGGCAGAGTCAGAGGGGCGGGTCCATGAGTGTGCTGTGCCTGGTTGACGCTAGAACAGTGGTTCTCAACCTTCCTAATGCCGCGACCCTTTAATATAGTTCCTCATGTTGTGGTGACCCCCAACCATAAAACTATTTTCGTTGCTACTTCATAACTGTAATGTTGCTACTGTTATGAATCATAACGTAAATATCTGATATGCCGGATGTATTTTCATTGTTACAAATTGAACATAATTAAAGCATAGTGATCAATCACAAAAACAATATGTAATTATATGTGTGTTTTCTGATGGTCTTGGGCAACCCCTGTGAAAGGGTTGTTCGACCCCCAAAGGGGTCGCGACCCACAGGTTGAGAACCGCTGCGCTAGAAGCACATGGATAATGGGAAAGAAATCAAGTGAAGAATGTATGGAATCAAAAGCAAACAAATGAAACCCCACAGGGCTTCCTATGCAAGGAATCCCACTTTCTCTACTACCCTGAGGCCGGGAGCAGGTCCTAGGGGTGAGGTGTGGGCCTCACGCAAGTATAGACTTCCTAATAGAGCTACACAACGGACACCCTGGTTCAAATCTGCACCTTCTCAGATCATCTTGCATTGCTTGTGTTGAAAGTGTGGATGGAGCAAGCTCCCTGTCTCTCGAAGGTGGGTGAGCACAGGCTGGCTATCACCTCACAGGGATTTTGTCGGGGAAAGTTCAAGCACCATATGGACAGGCTTATATTCTCTGACCTTGAGATTCCAAAGTTCTAGCCAGTTCACTCAGGAGCTAAATCCCTGGTCAGTACTATTCAAGGGCAACATTTATCTTCTCATGCCTCTTGACTCCACAGAATAGTTCAACTTTGAGGGCTTTATTTTTTAATATTTTTTAACAATCTGATAAAATATACATTTACCATCTTAACCTTTAAGTGTACAATTCAGTAGTTTTAAGTATATTCCTATAATTGTGTAAACAGTCTCTAGAACTTTTTCATCTGGGAAAACTGAAACTCTGTACCCATTAACCAACAACTCTCCCTTTCCCTGCCCCCTGGGCCCTGGCAATCACCATCCTGCTTTCTGTTTCTATGAGTTTGACTACTCCTGATACCTCTGTAAGTGAAATTATATAGTGTTTTGTCTTTTTGTGACTGTCTAGGGCTTTCATTTTTGCAATGTTTAAAATGAGGCACAATTTACATACAATAAAATGTATAAATCTTTAGTGTGAAGTTCAGTGACTTTTACCTATTCAAACAAGGGTGTTATCACCACGGAAATGAAAATATGGCCCTCCCAGTGTACCCTGGGCCCTCTACTACCTCCGCCTAAGGGTAACCACTGCTCTGATTTCTGCCAAAGTTGTTAATAGCAGAATACGTGCTAAGCTTGGAATCGAAAGGCCCAAGTAATGGACAATAATTAATTATTCCCCTTATTAATAGTGTCACTTTAAGCAAGTAATTCTGAGCCATGGTTTCCTCAGCTGTACGACAGGGATGCTAAATTACAACATAGGCTGCGGTAGGGGGGATCAAATAAAGTGGGTTATGAGAGACAGCCCAGAAGAGACTCAATAGATGTTGGTTGAACATGAATGCCCTCCCCTTACAATGGTGCCACAATAGGGTGATGAGGGAAGGACACTAGTCAATGGGTGTAATGAGGGGAGTCCTAGGCTATCGAGGACTTTGAGGATCAACATGTGTGTGGGGGGGAGGGGATGGTGGGGAGTATCTCCACTGCTAGATAACTCTGGTCAAACCAGCTGAGCTCCTAGCCACAAACCCACGAACAGACCCATGTGCGTCCTGCTGGTCTGGCCACACTGGACTCTAAGTCCCATGAGCCCTGGGACGGTGGCTGCATTGCTCACCTGTCCCCTGTGGTTCATGGTTCTCCGGCGTAAGCAGGCCTCACACCTACCGGGAGGATTGTTGAAAACAGGGCTGGCTGGTCCCACCGCCAGAGTTTCTGATTTAGGGTCCCTGGGACCGAGCTTGACAGTGTTCATTTCCCAGATGCTGCTGGCCCGGAGACGGACTTTGAGAATCGCTGGTGCAGAAAACCTGCTGATTCCTTGCCCAGAAGCCCTGCACCCAGGCAGGTGCGCCGCCCCTCACCCCTCGGCTGCTGTGCCTGCTAATGGCTCCCAGCTGCCTCTGTTGATGGGCAGCTCCTTGTCCTGGAGGTGACCCACCTCCCATACTCCACAGCCGATGACCGATGGATGAGGGGTGGAAAGGGCTGGCCCTCCTCGCAAAGGGGGAGACAGTTTTGCAGTTTGGATAAAGCTCCAGAGCTCCCTGCAGATCAGGCCAAGGTCAGCTGTTAGCTAAGACCACCTTCTTGCTCAGTTCCTGCTGTGGAATGAATATTTGCGACCCCCCTTCCCGTTCGTATGTTAAAGCCCGAGCCCCCAAAGTTCTGGTATTTGGAAGGGGGGCCTTTGGGAGGTGATTAGGGTTAGATTAGGTCTTGAGCATGAGACCCTCATAATGGGGTTGGTGCCCTTATAAGAAGAGAGAGAGAGAGAGAGAGAGAGAGAGAGACCTCCACGAGCAGGTACCGAGGAAAGGCCCAGTGAGTCTGCAAGCCAAGAAGTCTAATCGGTCGGCACCTTGGTCTTGGACTTCCCGGCCTCCAGAACTGTGAGAAATAAATGTCTGATGTCTATGGCACTCTGTAGGGCAGCTCAAACAGACTAAGATGTCTCCCTCCTCTACTAGGGGTTCCTGAAAAGCAAGCCACCCACACCCCCCTAATGAACCATGTCTGTGTGACCCCCTGCCTCAGACTCTGCGTTCAGGGACTCTGACCCAAGACACACTGCAGTGCTCCAGGTGCTTGTGGAATGAGTGCACACACACCCCCTCCCCCCCTCCCCCCTGCCCCTCGCAGAGGAGGCCCCGGGCCCACGCGGCTGCGCTTGGCAGGGCCTCCCGGCCTAACCTGGTTGGAGGCGCTGCCATCTCTGCTGCGCTGTGTGGGGAGAAGCTGCCCACGCTGCCGGGGCCTCCGGATGGGTTGACTAATTAATTACCGCCAGCACCGGCAAGAGGAGGCAGCCATCGTGACAGCTCCGGGCTGCTGGCAGCGCCCCTGGCGCCCCTCCCAGCTCCTCTTGGCAGGTGAGGTCTTCATTTCCCAGCACTTGGCAGAGTCGGGCTGGGGAAGGGGTAGGACGGAATGCAGGGGCGTGGGGAGTGTAGTCAGGGGAGCAAGGTCATTTCTTAGGCACCTGCACCCCCATCTAGGGTCTTTTGCGCAGAATTAATCCCACTGTCTAGAATCAGTGCTTCTCAACCTTCTGGCCCTTTAAATCCAGTTCCTCATGTTGTGACCCAACCATAAAATTATTTTTGTTGTTACTTCATAACTGTAATGCTGCTACTGTTATGAATCGTAATGTAAATATCTGATATGCAGGATGGTCTTAGGCGACCCTTGTGAAAGGGTCGTTCGACCGCCAAAGGGGTCGCAACCCACAGGTTGAGAACCGCTGGTCTAGATAGAGAAACTGAGACCTAGGGGGCACAGATTTACCCAGGGGCACAGATTTAGTGGGGGGAGGGGTGACACCCCAGGCCCTCTGCTGCCCAACCTGGCTTTGGCTTGCTTTGCGTGGTAAGGGAGGGGGGGCCAGATTTCTGGCAACTTCTCTCTTGTCTTCTCCCTACTGCAAACCTTCGCCATCAGCAGGTGCCTTCCCAGCCGGAGACAGACCAGGAGAAAGACTCCGAGGAAGGTCCAGGTCCGCTGCAGGAGGGGCAGGCATGACGAGGCACTGTCTCCCGCTCTCTGAGTCTCTGTGGGGCTCCCCACCCCACCTCCACTCCTCACCCCACCGTCCCCTTTCCTGAGGCCTGAACTGGGCTGATAGCTGTTGGGCTGATAGGAATGGCAGCCGCTTCCGTGATTAATCACGGTGCACCACACACGGAGAAGGGAACAGGGAGTGGGGCAGGGAGAAGGGAAGACCCTTCAGCAAAGAGAGGGTCGGGGAGGGAGTTTTCCAGGCGGGCCCCTCCTCCAGGGTGTTCTCTGGGGCCCTCCACACAGCTCTGCTGCGGTTGCAAGCCTGGCATTGGTGTTTACAAGGCAACCCCTGGGGCTGTCCACTCCTTGAGGGAGAAATGAGAATTCACCTCTCTGTGCCTCAGTTTTCCCATCTCTAAAGTGGGAACAGTAAGAGTTTCTGCTCAGGAGTAGTTGGGAAGCCCTAACGTGTTAATACACGTAGAGCAGTTGGAACCGTGTTGGTGTGTGGGAAGCACTGTAAGCAGAGCTATTACTAAATCGAATCAAATCTAAGCTGCCGTGGTTTGGATGCACCACGACTTTATGTGCCTCCAAGAAAAATAAAACACTGCTGAAGATAACGGTGCCCTTCGCTGCTTATAAGACACATCTTGATTTCAGCAATTTTAAATTGTGGGGAAAATGTGCTGTTTAGGAAGATGAATATGGCATTATTCTCATTCTTATTGCTCCCTAACTGGAGCACTCAGCCCCCCACCCCCACCAGCTGCATGGCAGGTGCTAAAATAAACACTTGTTGAGTCAATGAGTGAGTGACAGGTCAGCACCCAAGCAAGTGTGAGGAAGGTGAGGGGAGCCCAGCACCTCTGCCAGCCCCGCCCACATGGTCCTCCACTCCTACCCCAGGTCCCTCACTGTGGAGCCTGCCAGGCCCCAGGCCTTCTCAGTTTCTGCCTCTCCCCCTTGCCCCAAACCCGATGGCCAAAGCCGTTGGCCTGACACGGCTCCCAACAGGTTAACTGGGTAAACTGATTAATGTCCCACCCCCCCACATACACACCCACCTATCAGTGGGCACCATATGTTCTCTGGTGCCCAACCCAAATAAAGCACGCCTTCTCTGGGACCCTCGAGAGTGACCCAGGACTTCCTGGCTCTTAAAATGACTGCAGAGGAATGCTGGGGGGGAGGGGGGTGGGGGGGGAGGAAGGAAGGGGACCAATGTGTGTATATCTCTCTCTCTTTCCACGCCCCCCACCCCAGTCCTCAGAAAAGAGGTTCAAATCCCAGCTGACATTAGCACATGACCTTGGTCATGTAATTTAACTTCTTGGAACGGTTACGCGGAAACGCCCAGTTGGGCTGGTGTTGCCTGTCGCTGTGTCCAATAACGAAGGCAGAGTTGAATCATATTAGGCGTTTATTGAGAAGGCCAGCCAACCAAGACAGGGCGCTTACAAGCATCAAATCCTGCCTCCCAACAAGGTGCAGGGGACAGGATTATAAAGGGGAATGGTGAGGAATACAGCTACGGGCAGGCTTGAGGGTCTGCAGACGTCAGCTGTTGTAATTAGTCATCAGGCGATGAGATGATGCTGATGAGATGATGTTTGACCCCTCGTGGGTCGGCCTGACCATGCTTATGGGTTCTGCTTGCTGGATTCACAGCTGAGTCACCTCCTCAATTGCTTGGCACAGGCCTTGAAAAGGAAACTTTAAGAGAAACTTCACCCCTATTCACATAAGTATATGTGTTCTAAGATTTAAAATATGATTACTTTTCAGATTAATTCAGGTGCTCTATCTATTAGATTATAAGTCCCCCATCAGAACCTCAGTTTTCCCTATCTGTCAAATGAAGGATAACAATTGTAGTTCCCTCCCTACACTTGGTGAGCGGGTTAAATAAAGTCATATGTTCATTCCCTTCCTCTTCCCCTCTCCTCCCTCACCTGCCTTCTTCTCTCTCCTCCTACCCCACTCTAGCCCTGGCCTATAACATACTTAATTCCAACACCAATTAATTTTCCTTCAGCCACTAAGATGCACTTTGATCCTGGGGGGAGAGAGGGAGGGAGCCTGGGGCTGGGGGCCGCCGAGCCAAGCTGGTGAGAGGCCTTCCTCACACAGGGAACCTGCACTCTGGCTGTTGCCATAAAGATTTAATTTATGTCTTAATGGGCCTCAGCCTCCTCCGTAAAAGCCCTAAGTGCCTTTTTATTTTAAAAAAAATAAAGGTTGCTGATTGTGTTTGCTGCTTCCTGGGGGATGGCAAGCAAAAGACAGAGAGAGGGGGGAGATCAGGAAGAAGAGGAAGCGTGCAGGGCCCAGGCTGTCAGATTCTGCTCTCCCCCTGACCCCCTTGCCTGGGCCCAGCGCATGGGGTAATGCCCCCCCCCCCCCACCTATCAGTGGGTACCACATGTACTCTGGTGCCCAACCCTGTTTCTCTGGGTACTAGCCTCCCCCCTGAGGACAGAGATTGTTGGGCTGCAGCCATTTGACTCAATCCAACCAACGACCCTCGCTGGTCCGAACTACCCTGTGTGAAGATCTGGCCGGGCCCCTGGGTTTTCAGGGAGCAGCAGAGGGAGGGGAGAAGGAGGAGAGGTTGAATAGTCACCAAGCTTAGTTGGCCATCCCAGGAGCATGTAGCCCATTCCCCCTCCCTCTCCCCTGCCCCACACACAGCACCTTCAAAGGCCCGCCACAGAGCCATGAGCTAAGCCTTGGCCTCCACGCCTCTACAGTTCTAGCTCCTCCCAGAATCTCTCTTACTGCCCTTTGTTTCTTCTGTAGCTGAAAGATCACTCCACACGTCAATATTGGAGGCAGATGGGTGCAGGGACTGCGAGGGGCCCAAAGTGTGGTGTTCAGGTCTCCCAGCTGGGACGTGCCAATTCCACAACACAGAACTCCCAAACCATTGACTCTTCGTATCAAGACCTCTGCTTCCAACAGGCAGCGTTCCCGGCTTTTTACAGTAAAAATCAATTACCACTCATCTGTGGTATCAGAATGGACTCAGATTTTCAACCATACCAGTAGAAGCTAGAAGATAATGAAACAATACCTTCTAAATTCTGAGGGACTTGCCTTTCTATCTAAAGTTACATACCCAGCAAATTTCAACCAAAGGGGAGGTAAATGATCCCACATTACCTTTCTGTTTCTCTAGAAAGGGATTCTTCAATGCTCTCACCCCCAATCATTGATCGGCTGCCTCCTGCATGCTCCCTACTGGGTATTGAGCTCGAAACCCGGGCCTGTGCCCTTGACTGGAATCGAGCCTGCGACCCATTAGTCCTCAGGCCGACGCTCTATCCACTGAGCCAAACTGGCTAGGGCCCGATTCTGTCTTTATTTAAAACTAGAGGCCTGGTGCACAAAAATTTGTGCACTCGGGGGGGGGGGGGAAGGGGGGGTCCCTCAGCCCGGCCTGTGCCCTCTCGCAGTCTAGGACCCCTCGGGAGATAACGACCTGCTGGCTTAGGCCTGCTCCCGGGTGGCAGAGGGCAGGCCCAATCCCTAAGTGCAGCCCCTGGTCAGGCTCAGAGCAGGGCTGATTGGGGAGTTGGGGCGCCACCCCCTGTCATGCACAGAGCAGGGCGGATCGGGAGGTTGCGATGCCACCCTCAGTCACGCTCAGGGTAGGGCCGATTGGGGGGTTGGGGCACCACCCCCTATCACACTCAAGGCAGGGTCAATGGGGAGGTTGCGGACAACCCCCCTGTGATGCACAGAGCAGGGGCCAATCAGGGGGGTTGGGGTGCTGCCCCCCTGTCACTTCACAGAGCAGGGCCCCATCAGGGGGTTGGGGGAACTCCCCCCTGTCACGCACAGAGTAGGGCTGATAAGGGAGGTAGGGCACCGCCCTTTTATCAACCACAGAGCAAGGGCCGATCCAGGGGGTGGGGCGCCGCCCCTGTCACACTCAGGGCAGGGCCGGATGGGGGAGGTTATGGCTTCTACCCCCATCACACCACAGAGCAAGGGCCGGTGGGGGGCCGGCTGGTTTGCCCTGAAGGGAGTCCTGGATCAGGCGTGGGGGCACCCACTGGGGTGCCTGGTTAGCACATGGGTGAGGGGCTGAAGCTCCCAACCGCTCCTTTTTTTTCTTTTTTTTTTTTTTATTCTGGGCCAGCTTTAGCTCTGAGGCCTCGGCTGCTGAAAGCCGGTTTCTGGCCTTTGTTTTTCCTTCTGTATTTGATACAATGTTGCGGTCAGGCTGGCTGAAGCCCGCTGACTGAAAGCTGGTTTCTGGGGTTTTGTTTAGCTTCTATATTTGCAACATAGTTGCAGCTGAGAGGCCGGCAGCAGCAGTCGGGGAACGTGGAGTCTGCAGTCACTGGAGCAAGGAAGCCTCCCTGCTCACTTCAGTGCATGGCTGCCGGCCCGCCATCTTGGCTGACAGTTAATTTGCATAAGGATATGCTGATTAGCCAATCAGAAGGGTAGCGGTCGTACGCCAATTACCATGTTTCTCTTTTATTAGTGTAGATACTGATATTTGGCCTCACTGTTGTTTTAGCTTTCTATTGCTACTGAATCAAATTACCACCAATTTAGTGGCTTAAAACAACACAGATTTATTATTTTACATTTCTGCAGGATGGAGTCTGACACCAGTCTCACTGAGCTAACACCAAGGTGTCTGCAGAACATCATTCGTTTCTGGAGGAGAGAATCTGTTTCCTCACCTTCTTCAGCTTGTAGAAGCTGCCAGCAGTCCATGGCTCCTAGCCCCATTCCATCTTCAAAGCCAGCAGAATATACATCGCATCGCATCGAATCGCATCACATCGCATTGCATCACAATGTCCCTACATTTCCTTCCCTGGTTCTGGCTCTGCTGCTGCTTCCACCTCTGTAAGGACCCCTGTGATGACAGTGGTCCCGTCTGGACAATCCAGGGTAATCTCCCTGTCTGAAGGTCAGCTGATCAACCATCACAATTCCACTTCCCCTTTGCCATATAACTTAACATATTCACAGGTTCTGGGGTTTAGACACAGACAGACCTCTTTGGCGGGAGGGTGGGGGAGGCATTATTCTGCCCATGACAATCATGGATTTTGTTTTGTATTAACTGCTTTTAAAAAAATATTACATGAACATATTTCCCTTGATTACTGAGTGTGTGTGGTGCCCCTTAAATGTTATGCCCGAGCTGAGTGAGTCATCCTAACCCAGGCCCCATCTATTTTTCCTCCTATGCCCACGCCTTCCAGCCTCAGGCCCGGCCCAGCAAGGCCCACTGGGCTTCAGGCTGCCCAGAATCCAGACAATTTCTGCAGGTCCCTTCCCAGCTATAAATTCCTCCGCTCCAGCTTGAGAGATGGGGGCTCAGGTTGCTGAGTCAGAGAAGAAAAGAGAAGTTGTTCAATTTCTCCTGGGCCCCAGGGAGGAGCCGAGCCCCAGCTCCTACACACCTGATCCCCCCTTGGGGCTGCGGAGATAGTCAGCCTTTCAGCCTGGCAGCGCAGCGAGCAGAGAGGACTGAGGCTGGAGGTGGGGGAGCAGATAGGAGAGATGAAAGAGGATCCTGGTACTGCCTGAAGGTCAGGGGCAGTGACAGTGTCTGGGCCACCAAGGGGAGGGGTGCTAGAAAGCTGATGCTCACACACCAGAGAGGCGAGGCCCGGGAGGTGGGGGTCTGAGTCCCAGCCATTTTAGCAATGTCACAAAGGACACTGCTGGCGGGGGAGGAGGGTGGAGAAAAAGACTGGGAAATCAGGGTCTCCATCCCAGAGGTTGGGGGCAAGGGGACAGGCCAAAAGTGCAGGCTGTGTGTGACGGAGCACTCCCAGGCGGAGTCCCAGATATAGAAGGGCAGATTCAACATGCACACTATATGTAACATACAAAGCAATCTCGTGGGAGGCTGCTCATGCAAGACCTCGCCCTTGCACAGCTTCTCAAAGTCCCCAGAGCCCTTAGCAGTGGTTCTCAACCTGTGGGTTGCAACCCCTTTGGCGGTCGAACGACCCTTTCACAAGGGTCGCCTAAGACCATCCTGCATATCAGATATTTACATTACGATTCATAACAGTAGCAACGTTACAGTTATGAAGTAGCAACGAAAATAATTTTATGGTTGGGTCACAACATGAGGAACTGTATTTAAAGGGCCAGAAGGTTGAGAACGACTGCAAGGTTCTCATCGGGTGCTCACCACAACCTGGGAGGCAGGCAGGAGAGTCCCCGCTTTGTAGACAAGGGGGACTCCATGCAGGGAGCCCCAGATCTCCCAGGTCCCTCCTGAGAAACTAGAGGTCCCTGGGTCAGAGAAGGGACAAACACCACCACTGCCACACCGACCACATGTGGGCTCCAAGTGTCAGCTCATCCTCCTAGATCAGCCCTTCATTGTCCGCAGAGGAGCCAGCAGGCGGGTGTTAGGGGCCCACCCCCTGCAGGCCTCCACGCAGAACTGCCTGGTGCCCCTGTCCACCCCACAGAGGGTCAGACAGAAGGGTCCAGTGTCACTGGTCTCAGGCCCCTGCACCCCGCCCCTGGGGTGAAGATCAGGCCAGTTGCCCACCCCATATCCTCTGGGTCTCCCTCACTGCCCGGCTTTAGGACCTCCCACCTCCAATAGTGGTGGTGCTCTGTGCCAGCCCACTGACCTCCTCGCTGGCAGGGCACATTGAGGAGGGGCTTTGGGAGGTGGCTTCCCTGAAGACATCCTGCCCACTGCCCATGCCCACACACTACAGCACCTAGACACTGCCAGGCACGCAGCAGGGCCTTGGCCAATATGGATTAATTAATTCTCCTCTCCCCTGCCATGACTCCAGGAAGAATGTTCCCCTCAAACAGGTGCTGGGGGCAGATCCAGGTGTTCAGAAAGCTGTGCCACCTCCTGGGTCCCGCCAGCATGGCCTGGGGGAGGCAGGGGGTGGGCAAGGTGCCCTCTCAGGCCTTTCTCTGCCTGCTCTCAGAGGCGCGCGCGCGTGTACACACACACACACACACACACACACACACCATCAGGGCTGGCTGGGCTCTCTGAACCCATCACATGAGGACCAGGTGCAAATTAAGTGACTGAGGCACAAGGCATTGAAATTAGTACATTTTCCATCAGGAGCTCTGAGGGAAGGTCGCCGGGAATGACTCTGGAGATATCCAGAGACTAGGCACAGGGAGGAGACAGCCCGAGAGGCTGGGAGGCTGGAGGGGGAAGGACAGGGGGCAGAGAGGGGAGGAAAAGGAAGTCACACACCATGAAAGGGGAGGAGAGGAGGTGGGAGCTGGAGCCAGAGAGCCTGGCCTGGCCACCCCGGGAAAGGGCTGGCCAGTTTGCACAGGGATTTCTCTGAGCCTCTGACTATCTGAACTCTCACTGCCCAATGGGGGTCGTCAGGGACGGGGCCCAGGAGGGCTGGCAAGCTGAGGGGTCAGAGGGCCTATCCTGGGCCTACAGAGACCCTCCTGGCGCTCCCCTGGGCCCAGTCAGAGGCTTAAAGCACAGACCTGTCAACTATTACTCCCAGGACCTAGCTGTTGATACACACTAATCACTAATGGTTTGCATATTTTGCATATTATTTGCATTCTCTTAGGGTCTGTCGAAATCTCTGAAAGCTCTCCCTAGAGGCCCCTGTCCCTGTTCCTCAGGTCTCCATCCCCATCCCTCTGTCCCCATGCCCCCCAGGCTTGGGCCACAGACTCCCCTCTCCCTGCCCTGCGCTCTCGTCTCAGATCAGATAGGCAGGTGGGGGTGTCTCTCGGCCTCAAGTGCTCACCGTGGAAGGGGTGGCTGAGACCCATCTGGTGATTAATCCTCCTGCTAATGCAGGTTTCACTGTCACCAGGGCTTTTTTAAAAATACATTTTTATTGACTTCAGAGAGGAAGGGAGATAGAGACAGAAACATCAATGATGAGAGAGAATCATGGATCAGCTGCCTCCTGTGTGCCTCTACTGGGGATCGAGCCTGCAACCTGGGCATGTGCCCTTGACCAGAATCGAACCCAGGACCCTTCAGTCCACAGGCTGATGCTCTATCCTCTGAGCCCAACTAGCCAGGGCGTCACCAGGGCTTTTAAAGAAACTCAGGGAAGTCCTTTAGCTCCATCAGAGCTGTCTCCACCGTCGGACCTCCGGAGGCTCATTAGCGGCCCTCCACCTGGAAATTGGGGGCCCTCTTCCAAATGGCTGTAGGAGGGGAAGAAAGCCTCCTGGGCCTCGAAGACCCAAGGCCATGAGACAAACTGCAGCAGCTCCACTGCTCTCCCCCCCCCCCCTCCGCCTCACCAGAGCCCCCAGATGGAGTGAGCCTGCCCCTGAGGAAAGCCAGGTCCCAGCCTGGGGCGAGCCAGACCGGAGCCAGGTGTCCAGCCTCCCAGCACTGGGTCCCAGCCTCCTCCGCTTCCTCCCCCAGCATTAATTTGCTAGAATGGCTCACAGAACTCAGGAAACCCATTTACTCATGCGACTACCAGTTTATTAAAAAAAAATTAAAGGATACAGATCAGCAGCCAGATAAAGAGATACACAGGGTCCCAAACGAAGGCACTTCTGTCCTGTGGAGTCTGGGGCCACGTTCTGGGTTCCCAACCTGCTCGCTCTCAGAAACCCCAGCCTCTGGGTTTCTATAAAGGCTCCATGACGTGAGCACGATTGATTGAATCACTGACTATTGGTGATTGATCCAACCACCAGCCCCTCTTCCCCCCCCCCCCCCCGAGGCCCCGAGGGCTGGGAGGGGGACTCAAAATTCCAACCCCCCCCCCCCATGGTTGTTTCTCCTGGGAACCAGCCCCCATCCTTAAGGGCTTTCCCAAAGTCACCTCCTTAAAAAAAACCCAGGAGAGCCGAAAACGGGTTGTCTCGGTGGATAGAGCGTCCGCCTGCGGACCGAAAGGTCCCAGGTTCGATTCCGGTCAAGGGCATGTACTTGGGTTGCGGGCACATCCCCAGTAGGAGATGTGCAGGAGGCAGCTGATGTTTCTAACTATCTATCCTCTCTCCCTTCCTCTCTGTAAAAATCATAAAATATATTTAAAAATAAATAAAAAAATAAAATAAATAATAAACCCAGGAGAGGTGGAAAGAGGCTTGTTATGAATAACAACCTTTTATGTCTCTAAAGCCCATTTCAGAAACTGAGAACAAGAGAATAATTGCTCAGGGAAGTCCAAGGGTTTGGGGACCTGTGAGCCAAGAACCGTGGACAAATACCAAATACATTTCTTATAAATCACAACATCGCACTTCCTACGGTCATACTGTTCTTAATGTGCAGAGCATAACAAGTACAAGAATATTCATGGAGCTCTATTCATAACTAGAGGCCCAGTGCACGAAATTCGTATATGGGTAGAGTTCCTAGGCCTGGCCAGTGATCAGGGCTGTTGGAGCCTTCCAGCTGCCAGCCGGGGCCTTCCTTCGTTCCGCACCACCCCCTGGTGGTCAGTGCATGTCATAGTGAGCCATATAACTCCCGATCGAACTCCCATGGGGACACTTTGCATATTCACCTTTTATATATATAGATATAGATTGCCCAAAGCAGAAACAACCCAGGTATCTATCAAGAGAAGAATGGTTGTATCCATGCGTATGAGCATGACCAATGGACACAGACAATAGGGGGTGGGGGCATGTGCTAGAGGGTGGGAGCCGACAGAGAGAGGTCAATGGGAGGAAAGGAGACGTATATGAAACTTTCAACAATAAAGAATTTTTTTAAAAAAGAAAATAGTTGAGTGAACTGTGGTATATTCACACAATGGAGCACTCTATACCAATGAAAAATAGTGAGTTACCGCTACAAACAACAGCGTGGACAAATCGCACAGGCATGATGCTGAGCAAAAGAAGCCAGATACAACAGGGTATCTACTGCATGAGTCTATTGATATAAAATTCACTAACCAGCAAAACTGATCTGTGGTGCTGGAGGTCAGAATCATAGTTATCCGGAGGTGGCAGGGGTGGGTGGGCATAGGCTGGGATCCTGGCGTGAAGGGGCTTCTGGGCTCCGGGAACGTTTTCTCTCTTGATCTAAGTGGTTGGTGGTTCCAAGGGTAAATGCATATGTTTGGGAGCAGAATTTGCCACCCTAAAATGTATCCCTTTGACATGAGCATTGCTTTAGGCTGGTTATTTTTAAGAAACAGAGGACTGGGCAAGTTCTTCTCTTTACCTCCTCCCTCCCTGCCTAAGAACTGAGGGAGCCTCCACCATAAAGAGCTATTACCAAAGGTCACTTTATTTCGTCAGAAAGACTTCTCTGTAAGACACGGCAAACATTTGTTTACCAAACATTTGCTCTTCGCCTCCATGTGAACCCTCCCCCTCCACTTGGAAGTCCCAGGCCGCAAGGCCCTCTCCTTAGCACAGGATGGCATGTCAGTCTCGGCTGTCTCACTGCCTGTGGGCCTCATATTTGTCTGGAGCCCCTGTACATATGCAATTAACTGTGCTTTTTCTCCTGTTCATCTGTATCATGTTAATTTAATTCCTAGACCAGCCCGAAGAGCCTGGAAGGTAGAGGAAACAGTTTTCCTTCCCAATGATAAATATGTGAAACTCATCAAGCTGCACCCTTAAGATTTTTCTCCATAAAAAAGGAAAATAAACAAACAAACAAACGTGTAATATGCACTTGAGCCTTGAACAACACGGGCGTTAGGGGCACTGACTGCCATGCAGTCAAAAATCTATATATAATTTTTGACTCCCCCCAAAATGTTACTAATAGCCTGCTATTGACTGGAAGCCTTACTGATAACACAAACACTCCGTTAACACATATTCTGTATGTTATGTGTATTATATACTGTACTCTTATAATAAAATAAACTAGAGAAAAATGTTATTAAGAACATCATAAGGAAGTTAAAATATTTTTACAATATTATACACTATTATAAGTTTATGTTTGTCTGTTTTGGGCTACAAGGTTCGTTGGCGAGTTTTTTCCAATTGCCCATTAAAAACATCCACGCAGATGTGGAACCACGCAGTTCACACCAGTTTTGTTCAAGGGTCAAGTGTATATCTTTGAATAAGAGACAGGGCCCAGACTGGCGCAGCCAGGCGAACTCCGCATCCTGGCAGGAAGGTGTGTGGGGAGGCAGACCCCGACCCCTCTCCCGTGCTTTGGGGGTGAGGCCCTGAGGCTTTGCACAGGGGGAGGGTGTCTGCATCCCAGGCCCCAAAACCCTCCTCCAGGGTGGGAAGGGGAAGTGAGAGGGAGGAAGAAATGGAGAGGAAGAAGGAAGAACAGGAAAGAGGGGGGCGGCAAGGGCTGGGCCGGGGCCTGCTTGCCGCAAGCCTCCTGAGGTTCTGACTTTGGTGGGATAAGTTCCCTGAGAACCTAGTCTCCCAGGGAGGAGGCGTGGGGCTGGCAGGAGCCTGGAGCTGGGGAGCGGAGACGTTTGTGTGCATTTTGATGGGCATGAAGAGCACTTGTCCTGAGTGCTAGATGAGATGCCAGCGCATGTCCCAGCCCGGGAGGGATCGGTGGCACGCTGGCAGATTTCCCGGAGGGCGGACTCCTGCCGGCTTGTGTGCCCAGACCAGCCACCCCCACAAGTGCAAGGAGCAGAGCCAGTGCCCACACCCCAGGGCCAGGCTGCCCCTCTGCCCAAGCCTGGAGCCCACCCCAGCCTGCCATCCCTCTGGCTTCTTTCCATTCGCCCATCGTTTCTTCTGTTTCTGATCCCTCCTCTCTCTACGCCCTCTCCCTGTGCTCTTCTCTCCCCACTTCCCTGCCCCTGTCCCTGTCGCTCCATCTCCATCTCTCACCTCTTCTCCTCTGCCCCCCATTCCCCAGGCGTGTGGCTCCTCTTCTAGCCCAATATAAAATAAAAAGAAATTAATTTGTCAGCCAGCAACATGCGGCCCAGCCAGCCAGCAGCAAAGCTGAGGAGGAAAGCTGGTTGCAATAATTATTCTTGACTTAAGAAATCGGGTTTTTTGATTCCTGAAGGCTAATGGAGTGAGAGCAGCACCTGGCCAGGCTGCACTAATGGCGGACAGCGTGGGCCGGGGCCAGGGAGTGAGAGCTACTTTCTGGTCCTGCAATGAGTGGACG
>NW_005871582.1:344760-379207 GCF_000147115.1 Myotis lucifugus | reverse complement strand
GGCACTATGCTAGACCCACGACTCACGAGGACGCATTTAATCCTTACAACCACCTGGGAATGAAGTCTGAGGACATTCCCATTTCCCCACCAGAAAACAGAGCACACGCTATTTGTCTAAGATCAAAGGGAAGAATCACGGATGCTCAGGGGAGAAGAACAAACTTCCTCACCCCAGCTAGAGGGCTGGGGGGCGGGGGGAGTGATGGGGTGGAGGATTTAAGGGATACATCCATCAGTCCTGGCAAGAAAAACAAGGCACCCTCAAAGGGTTAACTGAAGGCATAGAAATGAAGGGACTCCTTACAGAGCAGTGACAGCTTTAAGGAACCTAATAAGAGATGATGAAGCACCCAGGGCCAGTTACCATCCCAGGCATGAAGCGGGGCAGAGAGCGGCTGCCAAGAGCTGTGGCTGTGGGAACTGGCCCACCCAACAGGAGCCTGGGTGTAGAACGCAGCCGACCAAACTGCCTGGTAGAGCGGGCGGGGCAGCCAAATACCCTGGCCCTTCCCCCTGCTGCTCTCAGACTTACTGTTGGTGGCTCCCATCAGTCAGCGGGCCCAGCGAGAAGCCAGTGAACAGAGACCATAAGATGCAGTGGCAGGGGTCAGCCTTCCGGGGCACAAAGCAAAGTGGAACAGGGCAGCATGTGGACCTGAGGGAAGAGAATGAGCAGTACACAGTGGGGTCTCCAGGGCTCTCTGAGGAAGCACCAATGGATGGAACAGAGACCGGGGAGTCTGGAGGGGCGAGGAAGAGACACCCCCAGCCTTGGAACCCAACTGCTGTCCGATGGGAGACGCACCAATTAGTTGGGTATCCTGGGGCCCAGACGTCAGTCAGGGAACCAAAGAAACCCAGCTAGAACCAGCACCCCAAGAAATGTCTGAGTAGGAGAGAGCGAGTGGGCCCCTGGAGCAGGGAGTCTGCCTACAAGTTTGGAGGAGAGAAGAGGAGAAGGAGCTGGGTGATCCCCAGTCCCCAAGCACTGACTTGAGAAGGGGTGAGTTTGGTGACAGGGAGGGTACACAGTCTGCATAAAAGCATCCAGGTCAGAACAGGTGTCAGGGGGAAGGAGGGAGGGCGGGTAGGGGGGGGGAAAGGACAGAAGTCAGTTTCCTCAACAGGAGGCTGAAGTCATAGAAGGGCTGGGCTCATCTAACCGCTGCCCTCCCCCCGTTCCGGGTTTTAGAGGGGGGCAATGTGGCTGGGAAAGCTGGGATTACCCCAAGCCCACTAGTGGGCAGGGGCGGGTGGCTGCTAAGCCAGTGAGCGCAGAGGCCTCAGGCCTGGTGGATGGAGTACCCGCTGGCCTCCCTGCTGCTCAGGGGCCCCCATGCCATCCATCTTCCCTCCACACAGCAGCCACCGCATCTTTCCAAAACACAAGCTCAATCTTAGCAGTCACGGATCCCTTGGAGGCTCCCCACTGTAAGGATCAAGCTGAATTCCTCCCTCGGTCACTGACATGGGGTCCTTCTGACCTCAGCAGCCTCATTCCCCACCCTCCCCACATGGAGTCCCCAGGTGCCCAGAATGTCCTACGTCTGCCCCTTAAACACATTCCTTCAGCTTAAAATGTTCTTCCCTTGCCCTAACTGATTTGGCTCAGTGGATAGAGTGTCGGCCTGCGGACTGAAGGGTCCCAGGTTCGATTCCGGTCAAGGGCATGTACCTTGGTTGTGGGCACATCCCCAGTGGGGGATGTGCAGGAGGCAGCTGATCGATGTGCCTCTCATGGATGTTTCAAACACTCTATCCCTCTCCCTTTCCCTTCCTGTCTATAAAAAATCAATAAAATATATTTAAAAAATAAAAATAAAATGCTCTTCCCTCTCCACTCGTACCCACCTCTAGCAAATACCCACTGGCTCTCACCATTGATGTCACTTCCTTCTGAAGCCTTTCCTGGCACTACCTTGGCTTTCTATTATAAAACACTAGAGGCCTGGTACATGAAATCTGTGTACGGGTAGGGTCCCTAGGCCTGGCCAGCGATCAGGGCTGATCAGATTCCCCACCTCCCCATCTCCCCACCTCCCCACCTCCCCACCTCCCTGCCCCCTCCTTCCCTTGCCATCCGCATGCTGCCACCATGCGGTCCCCACCCCCGCCATGTTCTGCACTGCCCCAGGGTGGTCAGTGCACATCATAGAGAGTGCTTGAACTTCCGGTCTCCTGGTCGAACTCCCGAGGGGACACTTCGCCTATTAGCCTTATATATGTATATATATAGATAGTTCTCCCATTCAAAACTTCTTATTTAGCAAAGGCATTTGCCTGTGTGTCTCCCTCCCCCTCACTGTAAACCCCATGAAGGCAGGACTTTGACTCATTTACTATTATAACCCTACTACTGCCTAGTGAGGTGCCTGGCACGCAGTAGGTGCTTCATGTTTGTTAGAACCGTACAGGTGCAGCCGTTTAAGACTAAGTAAAGCTGGACATGTGCTCAGGTGGAACCACCGCCAAGATACACTGTGAAGAGCTCAGCGTATGTTTGTGTGAAACAGGAGAACAATATACACGTATTTAATTTTTTAGAAGGAAACTCAAGAAACTGATGAGGTTGATTGTTTCTGAGAAGAACTGTGTGGTTGGGGGTAGGAGTCGAGGTAGTTTGTGGCTTTGGAATTTAGGGACCTACTCAGTTTTAAAAAAATCATAAATAAAACTAAATGGGAGCCCACCGGTGTGGCTCAGTGGTGGAGCTCGACCTACGAACCAAGAGATCACAGTTTGATTCCCAGAGTACATGCCTGGGTTGGGGGATCGATCCCCAGTGGGGGGCATGCAGGAGGCAGCCAATCAATCATTCTCTCTCATCATTGATGTTTCTATCTCTCTTTCCCTCTCCCTTCCTCTCTGAAATTAATTATATATATATATATATATATATATATATATATATATATATATATATATATATATAAAACACTAAATGGGAAATATTTGATATTGAATGGGTGGCTCAGAAGCCCTGGAATGTGGAATGTATGAGCTTGGTTGGAGCAACCTGCCACTGCTACCCGCTCTTCCTAGGATGTCAGACCCTGGGCCTGCCACCAGTCACTTGCGGAGGGTGCCCAGGTTGTGCCAGCTGCCAGAGAGGCCCCAGAGGGGCTGGCGCAGAGAGCAAGCGGGTGAGAAGGACCTGGGAGAGACTTCTCAGGAGCTCAGTGAGTGTTTCTCTGCTCCCTGCTCCACCGACCTTCGCCTTCTCCATTTCCAGTGAAGACAGAACAAAAGGGTGGGGGAGAAACTCCAAGAGGAGGGATGGAAGTTAGACAGCAGAGAGAACTGCCGGAGGAAAGGGCGGGGCTGTTTCTCTGTCACCTGTCCTGAGTGCCCCAGGCCTGGCTGCAGGGCAGGTGTGTCTGTTTATACATCTCTCTCCCCAGAGCAGAGCAACTGTAGCTGCACTTTCCCTTGAACCTGATCAGGGAGCCTTGTTCCAGAGGGCCCGCGCCCGGGGGAGCTGCCCAGCCCTCGCAGCGTCCCTGCTGTCTGCACTGCTGCCTCTCACCCTGCTCTGGCCTCAGCTTCCACTCTCAGCTCTCAGCAAACACGGGAAATCTCGTAAAGAAAAACCCTATCAGGAATCACACAGGAAGGGCTCAGCACCGCCCAGGGTCAGAGGCAGAGACCCTATCAGGAATCACACAGGAAGGGCTCAGCACCGCCCAGGGTCAGAGGCAGAGCTCTCTTCTCCCTTGGAGGGGGTGGAGGAAATCCAGCTTTCAAAGTACCCCCCAAGGCCCATAGCCAGGCAGTCACGTGTCCCCCTTCCTCTGTGCAGGTTCCCACGCTGAGGTGCCTCATGGAGAAGCCCCGCCCCTCTCGAAAGACCACCCTGGAGCAGTTCCCCCCACTGCCCAGAGGGAGCCCTCAATGGAGGGAGAGGAGGCTGGGCTCCTCCCCACTAACTCAGCGGGAGACCTTGGACCAGCTCCTCCGTTCTCAGGCTTCTTTCCTCGGCAGTAAAATCCAATGAACCCCAGAGGGTTGCAGGAGGGAAAGCACCCGCAAGGGCTCTGCAGACTTTCTCTGCTTAAAAGAACTTGGCGGATTTTATTTGGATTTGCAGGTTATCGGTCCTGTCTGCTTAGCATGTCAGGAGAGAACCCCAGGGTACAACCCCACAAGCCAAGGGCAATGCCCCCTCAGAGTGCCTTAGGGGTGGCTAAGGGAAGGGGCACCCACCTGCTCCTCGCACAATGGGCAGGAGTCTGGGAATAGTGGGTGCCCATCCTGTCCTGTCCCCTGAGACCGTCCCTGCTTCTCCCCACCTGCCAGACACTGCCCCGCCTCCCTTAGGGAAGGCCTTCCCTTACCCATTCTGCTCCAGGTGGCCATCCTGGAGGGTGTGCACGGGGACTCTGGGGAAGGGGCAGGGCATGGGTAGCACCCTTGAGACATTAACATTATTTATTTATTTATTTATTTATTTATTTTTGTTGATCCTCAAACAAGGATATTTTCCCATTGATTTTTAAAGAGAGTGGAAGGGAAGGGAAGAGACGGAGAGAAACATCGATGTGAGAGAGACACATCAATTGGTTGCCTCCCACATGGGTCCTGAGGAGAGCCGGGGATCAAGCCTGCAACCGAGGTACATGCCCTTGACCAGAATCCAACCCGCAATCCTTCAGGCCCCGGGTTGAGGCTGTAACCACTGAGCAACTGGCTAGGGCTAACATTTTTTAAGTTGATATATAACATATGGAACAGTAAAGTGCACAAGTCTTAAGGGTACTGCTCAATTAATTTTCACATATGGGTCACGCACGTAAACCACCACCTAGATCAGTGATGGCGAACCTATGACACACGTGTCAGAGGTGAGACGCGAACTCATTTTTTTGGTTGATTTTTCTTTGTTAAATGGCATTTAAATATATAAAACAAATATCAAAAATATAAATCTTTGTTTTACTATGGTTGCAAAGATCAAAAAATTTCTATATGTGACACGGCACCAGAGTTAAGTTAGGGTTTTTCAAAATGCTGACACGCCGAGCTTAAAAGGTTCACCATCACTGACCTAGATCAAGACAGAGAACATTTCCACATTTCCAGTGTCTCCCGATCAACAGCCTCCAACGGTAGCCACCATTGGGATGTCTATTTCCATAGGTTACCTCTGCTCTTCTCGAAGTTCACATGCGTGGGCCCGTACAGTGTGTGACGTTTTCCTGCCCGGCTTCTTTCACTCAACATTATATCTGTGAGACTCACCCAAGGTGTTTCCCATGGTTCCAGGAATTCTTTTTCATTCCTGAGTAGCATTTCACTGTGTACTACTAGGACTGGTACATTGTATGTAAATGCATACAATCCCTATATAATCACAAGTTACTTGTTCAGCTTCTTGCTGGTGGGTATGTGTGCTGTTTCCAGTTGTTGGCTATTAGGGATAAAGCTGCTCTGAACCCCCTCATACCTGTCTTTTGATGCATCCATTAACATTATCTTGAGACACTTGACTTTTAAAATATACAGCAAGACACTACTTTCCGCTTCCTCCCACTGAGCTGCGCCATGCGGGGAAGAGATTACAGCACCACCGCAGTGAGGACTGTCCGTGGGAGAAGAGGCAGCCTGGGGCCCCTGCCCTGGGCAGACCCCTAAAGCCTCCAACGGCAGCTCTGGGTCTTCGTGCCACTCCTGGCAGGGCGGAGGCCCTGGCCTAGGTCTGCACCAGAACCGAGGGGCAGGGAAAAGCAGGAAAGCTCCTTCAAACCTGCTTGGGTGCGTCCAGCATGGGTTTTATGGCTCAGGTGCTATTTCACAGAGAGCGAACGGCGGCTGGGGGAGGCCGGACGACCTGGCTTCACTTCAAGGCTCTGCCAACTGCTGACTGTGTGGCCCTGGACACGTTTATTTAAGTTCTCTGAGCTTCCATTTCCCCACCTCGGAGCATAGGTTGTCAGCAGAATTAAATAACAGATGTAAATCACCTAGCATAGTGGTTGGCATCTATAATAATGGTTTTTTTCTTGTGTATTTTCTGCTTAAGAGTACATAGCTAGTAAGCAAAAACAAATACCGTAATAAAATAAATAAATAAAGGAACTAGAGCTCTTAAAGGGAGGAAGGAAGACTGGAAAGGAACAGATTAGACCTTGACCATGCTTTGTGTCTCTGTCTTCTCAGCATCCAGCACAATACCTAGCACACTGTCGGAACTCAATAAATGCCTATTGAATGGCTGAGAGGAGGAGTAAACAAATAGACCCAGGCAGCACACTGAAATTGCTTTTCAGCCTTGTTTTAGACTGGCTACCAAATGGGATTTATTGCAAAGGAGAAACAGACTGGGTGGGACAGCAGGGCTGATGGGTGTCACAGGCTCTAACCTCAGCCGGGAAGGGTGTCTTGGCCTCATAGACAATGAGGTTGGGTCAGAGGGTACATGGCAGGGAAGAGAAAGAGGCATTGGGAGCCGATGAACCATAGGGGAACCATATGGGCAGTGAAAGGAACTCTCAACAGGACACATTGAATGTGGGGGCGTTGGGGTGGGAGTGGGGCTCAGCAAGGAGCTGGCTGGGTCAAGCGGTCACCCAGGGCACCTGGGAGATAACAAGCAAGTTTGCAAAGAATACTCAGCAAGTCAGGAAACTGCGCTGGGACTCCTGCCCCCAGTTCAAGGAGGTGGAGTTTGTTCTGCCGATCATTCTTCCTTTGGGATGACTCATGGCTGAGTTGTCAGGAGTGCAGAAGGTTCCAGAGAGGAGGGGCAGCCGCCGCCTCGTCCATCTGTGCACAGACAGTCCTGGCAGCCGGGCAGCACGAGTGTTCCCAGGCTGGCCACAGGGGGGCGAGGGGGAGCCAGGCCTGGCGTTCAGGCCATCTGGGCCGTTCCTGTGCTGGGAAGAGCTCTGGACTGGGGGAGTCAGGAGACCTGGGTGCTAGACCTTCCCAGCCTCCTACCGCTGGCCCCCCTGGACAGGTCACTTCCTCCCTCTGTGCCTCAGCTGACTCCAACAAGGGCGTGAGGAGACCTCTCCTGCCTAGAACCAGGACGTCTCATTTGTCATGGGGTTTAATGCCTCAAGTTTGAGAAGTCAGGGGAGTCTTCCTGGTTGATTTATGTAGGTAAACGCACTCCCAGTTTTGTTCCCCAGAAAGATATAGGGAAAACTACTTTCTTGGAGATTGTATCTTACAGATCCATTAGGAGTGCAGACAGGGGATGAGAGAACATGATAGTGCCCGGCTCACTGTGCAAAACACTTTGCTTTCATGCTTTCTGTGGATGCTCACAGCTGCCCTTCAGGCCGGACTTGAGTGCGAGGGGCATCTTTTCTGACTCTTTACTTTTGTATTAAGCTGTAACTGGCTCGCATGCAGTCAAGTGCCCTAACCTTAAGTGCACATACAGCTCGACAAGCCTCTGCCTACATGGACGCCTGTGTGCCCACCGCCAGATCAAAATATAGAGCATTTCCGGTGCCCAGAAGGCTCCCTCCTGCTTCCCCCCAGTCAGTGCCCACAGGTAACCTCTATTCTGGCCTCAAAATGCTCTTTTTGCCCATAGGTGAGGATACTGGGCTCAGCCATGTGACTTGCCCAAGGTCACTTAGCTAGAAATAGCATGTTTATGCTTTGGGAGGGAGGGAGTGTTTGGAGAGCTTGAAAGGGATGCAAGTGTGCTGGAAGCAGCCTTACCACTCAGCAGCTGCCCAGCGTGCCCCACCCTCCCCACGGCAGCCAGCTTCAGGCAGGGAACACGTTTGCCTCCACTGGCGGAGGCTGCATCTTCCCTCGCCCCCTCCTGCTTGGCCCCTCTGGTGCCAGAGTGCCCTGCCCTCACTGGAGGATCCCTTGGGAGAACAGAACTATGCCCAGTTCCAAAAGGCGTAGCTGGCAAGCCTTTCCTTGAGAAGTGACTGAGGCTTTACTGCTAGCTGGTGATCCCTCTCCACAGCCCAGCACCAGGCCACCTGGCAGTGCTGCAGGCCGTCATGAGGAATCCTTGCCTCTCCCCGGACCTCCCTGGGGTCCTGTCTGTGTTTGGGCTACAAGATTCTGCCCTGTGAGGCCATCACCAGGAAGTGACCCCAGTGCTTTTGGGAGTTTTGTTCCAACCTCCTCCTTTGAGAGGACACGCTGGCAAGGAGCATCATGGGTATTTGCCAGCCCCTCATGTGAAAGTTGTCCATCCCAGTGGGGCCGGCAATGAACTTGTGTTTTAATGAACATATTTGTCTTGATCTTGACCTCAGAATTGTCATTACCTCCAACCCCTAAAATGCTCTACGCCCCTCCTGAAAATTGTGTAAACGCCTTGCCCTGTCCTCCTGGCTGTAGGAAGCAGCATGATTTACAAAAGGAACACTGGCTCTGGGGTTTCGCAGAGATGGGCTTGAGTTTCAGCTCCGGCAACTTCTCCACTGTGTGACGCTGGAGAGATTACTTAATCTTTCTGTTGCAAAGGCTGCTAGTGTTGCCTCTCTCCTTCCATAGTAATGGAATCTCAACATCTGTGCTCAGCGCATGGCCACGCAGAAGACATTGCCCAACCTCCCTTATACCTAGGTGGCCATGTGGCTAAGTTCTGGCCAATGGGATGTAGGCAGAAATGTGGCAGCTTTGGGGAACCTTCCTTAGAAGTCAGGCACCCTCTGCTCTCTTCTTCATTCTTTCTTTATCCATCTTCTACCTGGAACAAAGATGTGATGGCTGGCCCCAACCAGTTTGGCTCAGTGGATAGAGCGTCGGCCTGTGGACTGAAGGGTTCAGTTCCAGTCAAGGGCATGTACCTTGGTTGCAGGCACATCCCCAGTAGGAGGTGTGCAAGAGGCAGCTGATTGATGTTTCTCTCTCATCAATGGTTCTAACTCTCTATCCCTCTCCCTTCCTCTCTGTAAAAAAAATCAATAAAATACATTTTTTAAAAGATGTGATGGCTGGAGCTCTAGCCACCATATTGGACCACCACAGAAGCAAGAAACAAATTTCTTTCTTGGGGTCTTTGTTCTTTACAACAGAACCGATTCCTAACTAATACAGCCTCTAAGCATCAGTTTCCTGGTCTATAAAATGGAGATACCAATGCCTACCTTGAAGACTGCTCGGAGGGGTAACATACAAAAGAGCCTCGCATGCCCAGCCAGCATGGCTCAATGGTTGAGCATCGACCTATGAACCAGAAGGTCACAGCTTGATTCCAGGTCAGGTCACATGCCTGGGTTGTGTGCTCCATCCCCAGCGGGGCGGGTGCAGGAGGCAGCCAATCAATGAGTCTCTCTCAACATTGATGTTTCTATCTCTCTCTTTCCCTTCCTCTCTGAAGTCAATAAAAATATAATAAAAAATAAAATAAGAAGAGCCTAGCAAGCGTAGTAAATATTAACAAACATCCGTCTGCCTGCCCCCCGATGTCTGTACTCCTTCAGTCCAGCACTGAGCATCCTCCCTGTGTCCAGTGCTGCACCAGGCACTAGAGATTCAGGAAAAGAAGGTGCAGTCACCAGGGGACTCCCGGTCCATGGGGAGTCAGGTGTGAAACCGACTCAGTGTGGCCAGTGCTCAGTTGGTAGAAATGCCACCAGAGCACAGAGGAGGAGTGCCTGTCCAGACTGGGCAGAGGGGTAGGGCCAGGGGAGGCTTTCTGGAGGAGGCGGTGCTGGAGCTGAGTCTAAAAACCGGAGGAGGAGTTAGCCCAGAGGGAAAACATTCTGGTAGAGGACACCAAATGTGCAGAGGCACGGAGGCGTGGCTGCGTGCGCCTTATTTATGGAACTCCAGGAAGCCAGTAGGACTGCAGCCCAGTGGGAGGAAGCAGCTGTGAGAGATAAAGGCCTTGCCTGCCAGGAGCCGTTGACCTTTTGGCGACAGGGGCCAGAATACCTGCCTGGCCTTGATTAATGACAGGTGACTGAAGTGGGAAGTGGGTATGTATGTGCCTTTTAGAATGGGAGTATATATAGAAACACACACATACATGTGCACACATAGAGAATAAGATTTTACACATATACAAGACTGTGTTGTTTTAGTACTCTGGTTACTAACCAGCGTCCTCAGGCAATTTCCAATGCATAGGCAGAGCCTCCCATTGTCGAAGCTTAGGGTAAGTACCATCCCTGACCCAATCCCAGGGGCCAGTGAGCAGGGCCATAGTAAACTAACTTGGCCCTTGGAGACGATCCCTGTGAAAGGGGGAGGGGCAGCCGCACAGGAGTGTGGGAGACAAGAAGGAGGAATCTCAGGGGCCAAGATGAGATCAAGCTGTCCTCATTATCAACTCAGTGTCTTACAACTAATAATAATGGTATAATAATGCTAATAACATATGGTATTATAATACTAATAACAACAGAATAATAACGGTAATAATAGGAACCATCTTGAGGACTTATCCTGTTGCTCAGTGCTGTTGCGAGCATTTTACATGTATTCACTCATTTATTCATCGGAACAGCCCGACGAGGTAGGTGCTATTATCACCCAGAGGAGGAGGCAGTGTGGTGTTGGATTATGCTTTTGTAACCATCATGTTCTCTCTCCTCACCCCGACAACTCTCAGGAAATTCTACTGTGTCCCAGAGTGTGTGTTTGAGACTTGGCCCCCAGCTCACATGCATACACACACACATGTGCACACATGTACACACATGCACATGCAGCATGGCTCATGTCTAAACCAGGCTCTATTTGGCTCCCAGCCAAGGCTCAATCACAGAAAAGTGCCCGGGATAACATGCCTGGCCTTGGCTGCCTGGTGTTTCTATCGGTCCTCACATCCAGATCCTCAGGCCTTCTCTCCTCTGCTTTCAGGTCTGCTCCCATGGAAGTATTTGAAACGCAATTTTACAAATATGTACATGACTGAGAAAGACTTAAAATACTGCCCTGTATGAATAGTCACTAAAATCTAACTCTATGACGCTTAACCTGGACCACACCATGCTCTAACATCATCCACGGCTCCCCATTTTTTTTTCCGGAAAGCCCAAACTCTCACCTAGCATTCAAAGTCCTCGAGCACAGAATCTTTTTCGTTGTTGTTTTTGTTGTTAATCCTCACCTGAGGATATTTTTTCATTGATTTTTAGGGAGAGTGGAAGAGAGAGGGAAAGACAGAGAGAAACATCCATGTGAGAGAAACACATTGATTGGTTGCCTCCTGCACGAGCGCTGACCAGGGCCTGGGCCCAGCGGGATTTTCTTTTTTCTTTCTTTTTTTTTCTCTAGCACTGAATCTAAACCATCTGTTCAGCTTTATCTTCCACCTCATACAGCCAATGTGTCTTTTTTTTAGACACAGTTCAAATAAACAGAACTATTTGTCCAGTTTAGTGAGGAAGTGCAGGAAAGATGGAACTTTGGGAGTTTTCAGGGGAAAAAGAAAAAGTGTTCCCAGAGACAGAAAGTGGGCTGAAAGTGTTGGCTGAGGGTGTGGGTGGCAAGAAGGACACAGGCAGTAAGAAGGACAGGGCAGAGGAGCCAAAGAGGCTTGTCTTTCTCCCCACATGCCTTGTGCCCCAGGACCGGAAACTAGAGCTGATGGCGACAGCAATACTGATGATGATAACAGCTAATATTTATCTATATATATAAAAGCCCTGCCACCAGAACGGCAGAATGACCAGTGGCTATGATGCGCACTTTGGCAGCCAACGAGCTTGCTCCAGGCCCCGATTGGCCCCTCCCCAGCCGACCAAGCCCCCAATCAGCCCCCAACACCCAAATCAGGGGTGGGCCGACCGCCAACTGCCTGTGGCCCCTCCCCCCAGCAGCCCAGCCCAATGGGCCCCCATCGGAGTTGGCCAGCCGGACCCCACCTGTGCACGAATTCGTGCACCAGGCCTCTAGTATTCAATAAAACAGCAGCCAGGCACTGCTCTGAGCACGTTAGGTACATTAACTCATTTGATCTTCACAATGACACTATAAGGTAGCTACTATTATTGTCCCCATTTCATGGAGGATGAAACTGAGGCACACACAGGGCGGTAATAAACTCAACTCTTCTGGCTCCTCTGGATCAACTTGGGTTTTTGCTAGAGCCCCATTGTGGTTCTCCTCCTCTCTCACCACCTCTCTTTCTGTCTTTCTTCCGCAGTCAACTTTGGTATCCGGGCCTCTCATTCTGCCTCCTGTTCCTGCCGTCTTTCTGTCTCTGCTTCACTTCCCCTCATCCGTTGAGTACAACACACACACACACACACACACACACACACACACACCCGCGCTCTTCCCACTCCAGTCTCTCATCATCCATCAAAGTCAAAAAGGGGAACTGGCACTGTGACTGCGCGCTGTGCCATCAATAAAGTGCTAATAATGCCTCACCCAGAGGAGGCTGTCGGAGAGAGGGCTGGGGACATGGAAACGGGGTTGGGAAGACAGGGTCGGGGGCAGCGACCTGGCTGCCTTAATCCTGTTTGTCCTGAATGGGCTTTGGGGGGAAGGAGGCATGGATTTCACCTCAGCTCTCCAGGAAGGATCTGGAAGGTGATCTGGATTCCTTGCAGCCCGGCTCTATTTCTGGCCGCCTCCCAGGGCGGGCCTGGAGACACAGGGCATGAAATTCCCTTTGTATGCCAGGCCCAGCCCCGGGCCCCTCCTGAGCTGGGGGCAGGGACAGCCTAGGGACAGCTGCAACAGGAAGGAGCAGCCAGCCAGAGGCCCAGGGAGCCTGGAATCTGATACGAAGAGGGATTCCATGGAGGAGCTAGAGGAGTCACTGTGAACCAGTGAGCGAGCGTGAAGGCAACTTCAGTCCTTCCCTCTGCACTTGAAAGCCACTCCTTTCCACCTGTCCTCAGAACCCATATGCGGCCATCCAGGCAGCTCCTGTACTTGGAAGGGACAGAGACTGTACTTGGAGGTCCCTGCCGCGCTGAGAGACCATGTGAAGATCTGGGAGGTGGCTCATCAGTGGATTCGTTATCACCTGCATTAGGTCTCCTAGCATGGCAAGAATTCGCAGGAAAAAAATTAGCCCAAATCCTTAGCACAAGTGCAGTTGGGCCCAGAGCAACCCGTCTTGATAAGTTAGTGAGCCCAGCAGCTGTGGGTCAAATAAACATCCGATGACCATGAAGCCAGTAGATGGACGTCCTCCAGATTATGACTGTACTTTTGGACTATGGCTTTTACGCCTTCAAATATCAGAAATTCTCCCAGGAAACAGACTTTGGCAAAAGGTAGAAATGTAAATATGGCATGTGTGAATGCACACACACACACACACACACACACACACACACACGTCAGCTTATGATGAAATCCAAGGAGGGGAGCTGGGATTTTCATTCTTTTCCTGATAATGAATCCAGTAGGAGGCGGGGAGCCTCCCAGGCTCTGTACTTCTGGACTCAGGCTTTGTGCTGTGATTATAATTCATTTTCTTTGATTTCCTCTGTGTAAGCTGGAATGCTCTGGCGAGGCCTCTTTGGGACCACATGAAAGCTTTCAGAGATTTATAAATAGAGCTAAATTCCCGGATTGTATTCCCACAGTTTGGTTCTGTAAATTGAGATGGCTGAAGTGAGAGGTGGAAGGGCACAGTGGGTGGGTGGGGACCGGCCCCTGCCCCCGCTTTCCCAGGGAAAATTCATTGCTGTTACCTTTGCTATCAGGGCCTTCAACTCTGGGAGCTGATGCTCCTCTGGCATCCCAGCTTTCTCCTGACGCTGCAGAGCTTTCTGCCTGCGCCCAACCTGCCCGCCTGGGGGCCCTGGCGGTGGAGTACCAGGAAGATGCTGAGGAATTCTAATGGCTCCGTCTGTAAACAGGGTTGGGGCCTGCTTCTATTAGAAAATCCCCTCTATTGGAATTCCCTTCTTTTGGAGATCTTGGCAAGAACTTCCCTCTTCCTTTGAGAATTCTAATCTATTGAGAACTCCTATTCTTGGGGCATCTCTACCCATGAAGAAATCCTAAAGGAAAACCCCTTACTTGGTTTCGTGGTGGGCAGCCCTGCAGGCTGGGCTGGGTAAACGGGGGCACGGACGGCAGTGGGAGAGAGCTGAGTGGGGCCTCTGCATGGAAGAGGCGTTCGGCGTTTAGTCCAAAGGTGGGATGGTTGTGTGTTACTTACCTTAGAACAATGTTATTTGTTTAAGAAACTAAACTATTTTGGGAGTCAGGATAGATAAGACTGGGGAGAGTGAAAAACGGGCGCCATAGGATCTGGTAGTCCACCCTCCCTCATGCTTCCTCCTTTCTGTGGTCCCTGCACTTCCCGCCTCTAGGGTAAAGGGTCCCAACTAGAGATGATTTTGCCCCACCGAAGGCATTTGGCAATATCTGGTGACATTTTGGGTTGTTACAACTGGGAAAGCAAATGCAATTGGCACCTGGTGGGTAGACACTAGGGATGCTGCTAAATAACCTACAATGCATGGGACAGTTCCCCACAACAAAGAATTGTCCAGCCCGGACTCAATAGTGTAGGCTGAGAAACCCTGACCCAGGGCAACGGAGCCCGTTCCTTAGAGGGGTGAGTGTGCCCAGGGGTCAAGTCCTTTTGGGGGAGCCATGTGTCAGCCCTGGCTTGGTGGGCAAAGAGAAAGCCATTCCGCATGCCCTAAAACTCCCCAAATCTGAGGGTGTAATGGGGGACCGTGAGAATGAGGGTGTCTGTGGAGAGCAATGAGATGGTCCGGAGTGGGGTGGTCTGAGGTGGAAGGAGAAAGGGTGGAAGTGCCATGAACTCCCCACAGCCCCCAAATGGATGAATCTGGACAGTGTAGCCTGTCCCTCCAGAGCAGAGAACACGGGGGTGGTGTGAGCACAAAGCTGGCCGAGCGGCTATTGTCTGGGCCTCTCTCCCCGCTGATCTCAGGGGTAGTGTTACTGCAGCTCATTACAACCTTAACCAGAGACAAATACAGCAACATTAATTTAATTTTATTTACATTTCAGAGCCATTTAGATGGAATAAATGGAACCGAAGTTGATTGAAAGTGTCCTCCAGGATAGGCCCTGAGCTTCCTCAGGCTGCCTGGCTTTGATGAGTGATGGCAGCTGCTGCCGCCCAGAGCACACAGCCTCCCTGGAAGGCTGGGCAGGAGGCGGAGGAGCCGGCCAGGGGACTGCCCACTCCCAGGAGCCCAAGGGCAGGCCGGCCCCTCTCACTTCACTGTGCCCTTCACCAGCTCATCATCAATTTGTCCTTTCTCCTCTCCCGTTTTCCTCACAGCCTGGGATGCCTTCCTCCCGCAAATGCATCCTTTAATCCGATTCAGATACAACCTGCACTAATTGAGCTCTGGCACCATGTTAAGTTCTGGGGGTAGAGAGATGAACAAGCCACCTTCATGGACTTCGGAGGCAGGATTCAGCTTCCAGTTTCACTCATGAAGGGTTTGGTGATCAGGGCAAATTTTTCACCTCTCTGAGTCTCAGTTTCTTCATCTTTAACATGAGACTAAAGCAGGAAAAATGAAAGTGCTTTTAAAAAATGTTTTTTAATTGATTTTTAGAGAGAGAGAAAGGGTAAGGGATAGAGAGATAGAAGCAGCAATGAGAGAAACATCATCGATAGGCTGCCTCCTGCACACCCCCTACTGGGGATCGACCCCCCACAACCCCGGCATGTGCCCTGACCAGGAATCGAACCAGGGACCTCTTGGTTCCTGGGTCAACACTTAACTGCTGAGCCACACCAGCCGGGCGAAAGTGCTATTTAAAAAGCTGATGTAGTCTTTTCTACCTCCTGAGCGAATGGTTCTTTCATTTAGGAAAATGCCTTGACAAGTCTTGACAGGTGATTTTGGTGGGAAAGAGGAGGTGCTATGACCAGCTTGGATGGGGAGACTCAGGCTAAGGGGGACTGAATTGCTTTGCATAACAAGGTAGGGGGAGCAGGAGTCTGGGAAAGGGGAGAGAAAAGGCAGGAAAGTCTGGAGCTGATAGTGGAAACTGGCTGAATGCAGGCTGCTTTTATTAAAGACACCTCTTCCTCCTGCCTGTGGGATATCAGGTCAGAGCTGACTGTGGCTGCCCTTGTTTCATGGGGCCTGTACTCTGGAGTTCACCACAGTCCCTCGTTACATCCAGGCCACTTCACCCTAGTACGTGACTTTCTTATTCCATGTGGATTTGGAGTCTGTGATCTTTACCAGGGACGAGGGGGTGAGCAATCACATGATGGAGAAGGGTCCTAGGAGGTACCCACCCAGTGACAGAATGGCCATATGCTCTAGGGCTTGTGATGCTTAAGCAACTTCGGTTGCTTTCTGTCCTGTGTTGTAATTGCTCCCAGTTGACTCCAAATCTTCAGTAAAAATCAACACCATCATGATGAGTTAGTGGCACTTTGAGGGGATGAAGAAAGAGGGGTAGAGTCCAGTGTGGGATAAAGTGACACAAAAAGAAGACATTGGCCAAGGAGCCCAGGGCAAATTTGAAGAGCCACCCAAAAGTAGAAAATGGTGGGTAACAAGCACAGAGTTCCTGCGCTGGGGCGGAATTAGGATTGTTCTAAGAGTCGCCAACACTGCTCCAGGGTGGCAGAAGTCAGAATGGTGGTTACTTTTTTTCTAATATATATATTTTATTGATTTCAGAGAGAGGAAGGGAGAGGGAGAGAGAGGAAAAAAATCAATGATGAAAAAGAATCATTGATTGGCTGCCTCCTGCACGCCCCACACTGGGGATCAAGCCCGCAACCCGGGCATGTACCCTGACCAGGAATCGAACCCTGACCTTCTGGTTCATAGGTCAACACCCAACCACTGAGCAGCACCGGCTGGGTGATGGTAACTTTTGGGGAGGCGGGGGCTGCCGAGGAAGGCTCCTCTGAGGTGCCAGAGATGTTCAGATGTTCACTTTCTTGTCTGGGTGGTGGTTATGCAGGTGTGTGTGTGTGTGTGTGTGTGTGTGTGTGTGTGTGTATAAGTCAAACTGTAGATTGAAGGTTTGTGCAATTTTTTTGCATGTATGTTAAACCTCAATAAAAAACAAAAGTTAAGGAAAAGCTTTGTGCCTGTTTGCCCTCATTCCCACTCAGCCCTGGCAACCACAAATCGTTCTGCCTCTATGGATTTAGGTTTTCTTCGTAGTTTATATTAATGGAGTCGTATAACGTGTGGACATTCACACCTTTCTCTGAGCATGTTTTTGAGGTTCATTCATGTTGTAGCATTATAGTACATCTTTCCTTTGATTGCTGAATCGCATCCTAAGGTTTGGGTATATCATTCATCTGTTAACCGACATTTGAGTCATTTCACATTTGTGTACAAGTCTTTGTGCAGACATATACTTTCATTTTTCTCAGCAGGTAGATACCTAGGAGTGGAATTGCTGGGTTGTATAGCAAACCTAGGTTTAACCTATTTAAAAAACTGACAAATTGATGCATCGAACAGACGGTCAAATCTCAGAGGGAAGGCGGGGGGCGGGGGAGGTAAGAGATCAACCAGAGGACTTGTATGCATGTATATAAGCATAACCAATGAACACAGACACTAGGGGGGTGAGGGCATGTGCTGGGGGGTGGGGGTGGCCGGGGAGAGGTCAATGAGGGGGGGGGGGAAGGAGACATATGTAATACTTTAATCAATAAAGAATTAAAAAACCTGACAAATTATCTTCCAATGTGTTGCACCATTTTACATTCCTTCCAGCAACAGAGGAGGGTTCCCGTTTTCCCACATCCTTGCCCGACTTGTTATTGTCTGTCTTTTTGCGTCTAGTCATTCTATCTAGTGGATGCGAAATGGTGTCTCGCTGCGGTTTTGGTTTTCATTTCCCTGATGACTAATGAATGGTGTTGAACATCTTTTCCGGTGCTGATTAGCTATTCATATCTTCTTCAGTGAAATGTCTACTCAAATCCTTTGTCCGTTTTTAGATTGGATTGTTTGTCTTTTTTATTATCAGCTTTCGAGAATTCTTTATATATTTTGGATACCAGGCCTTTATAAAATATTTGATTTCAAATATTTTCCCCCAGTCGGTGGCTTTTTTTCTCATATTTTTTGATGATATCTTTGAAAGCACACGTTTTTATGGACTGCTCTTAAATGAAACGGAAATAAACTGCTGCTGTGTTTAAGCCACTGTTATTTGGGTTTTATGTTATAAGCAGAAAAATAACTGATATGTGCCCCTTCCCCTTCGCAGGCAGAATGCCCCAGAGGCGTGCGGTGTGCACGGGGTGCAGGAACATGAAAGAGAAAGTGCGAACTTCTAAGTGGAACTTTGAGTAATGAGGTCTCCTGTGGGAATTGGCCTTTGAGTTAGGAGATGAGACAGAACGTTCTCCGCTAGGTTTCTCACCTGTCAGCTGTGTCTTTGGAGGGCTGATCCTCCCTCCATCTGGGCAGCCTCGGTCCCTTCACCAGTTTTTTTTAAAAATATTTTATTGATTTTTTACAGAGAGAAAGGGAGAGGGATAGAGAGTTAGAAACATCAATGAGAGAGAAACATCGATCAGCTGCCTCCTGCACACCCCTTACTGGGGATGTGCCCGCAACCAAGGTACATGCCCTTGACCGGAATCGAACCTGGGACCCTTCAGTCCGCAGGCAGACGCCACTGTTCACTGAGCCAAACCGGTTAGGGCCCTTCGCCAGTTTTTAGAACAGATTCTATCTGTCTCTGTATTATGTGGAAAAAATTTGCCAGGTAGACTCCAAGCGGTTTTCCAGGGGAACTCCCACTCCACAGCATACAGCTTCCTACGTCTCCATTAAATTGGACTATTCGCCCCAAAAGTTCCTCTCTGGCTGGGCCCCCAACCTGACAACCTCTCCCCGCTGCTCCAAGCCTGGGTCCTTCTCCTGAGACTCTTTTCCAGGATCTCCTAGTGGGACTTTCATTGCAGGTGGACCAGTCTGTCCCCATCGCCTCTGCCACTGTAACTCCTTCCGGGCCATCACAGGCCAGGCCCTCCCTCGTGGCTAACACAGCTCTCTGTTCTGGCCACAGCCACCCAGAATGAGTCTGAGGCATCTCCCACCTTCCAGACACACCTTTTCTGAATGTCAGCTGGGAACCACGCTCTGCGCCAACTGATTTTACTTTATCGTGTCATTTCAGCCTCATAGCTTCAGTCTTTGGTAGCATTGTCCCAGCAGGGAGGTAGCCACGACTCTGAGACGGTAAATAGCTCTCTCTGGGTCCCACAGCCAGGAGAGAGGGGAGCCAGGAGGTCAACCCAGGTCTGTTTGGCGATAAATGCCACCATCTTCTTTTGGCCACACACACTGACCACCTTTGAAAGCTTCTCTTGCGTCCTGGTCTACTGACTTAGAACCATCTTCAACTCCCCCAGGCCCTCCTCGCTGCTCTTCACTAGCCCTGCTGGAGCACTCAGAGTGGAGTCCGCTAACCTCAACCCCCTCCCCACTCCACAGCTGGGGGCTTCCTGAGGCTGAGACTAAGTCACCCGATTAGAACAGGACCCTCCCTCCTCCCACAAGGGTCGGCTTCTTCCTTTCTCTGAATCACTCACAGCAGCTGGCAAGATGTTTTTTGTTTTGTTTTGTTTTTTTACGTTGAACTTTTTCTTTGAGGTAAAACATTTACATAGAAAAGTGCACAAATCATACGTACTCGGTCAATGAACTTGCATGAACTGAATGTGTACATGGAACCAGCACTTAGATGGAGAAATAAAATATTACCTATGACTAGACCCCTAGAGCGTCAGCCTGTGGACTCAAGGGTCCCAGGTTCGATTCCGGTCAAGGGCATATACCTTGGTTGCGGGCACATCCCCAGTAGTGGGTGTGCAGGAGGCAGCTGATCGATGTTTCTCTCTCATCGATGTTTCTAACTCTCTATCCCTCTTCCTTCCTCTCTGTAAAAAATCAATAAAATATATTTTTTAAAAAAAGAAATAAAATATTACCTATGACTAGCCCCCCAGAGCCCCCTTCCAGGCGTTCCCTGCCCCCTACAAGGGTAACCGTTCTCCTAACTCTCGACCTCATAGATTAGTTATGTCAAGGAAATCATGTAGTAGGTATTTTGTGTCTGACTTCTTTTGCTCAACTCGACTATTATGTGGATAATTCATATTGTCATGTGTAGCAGTAGTTTGTTCTCATTCTGAGATTTGGGAGGAGATGGAAATTAAATATCATACACTGTGGAATCAGAGACATGATCTCAAATCCTGGCTCTACCACTTAAAAATTAAGTCCTTGGTAGTTAATTTGGTTTCCCCCTCTGCAGAATAAAGAAGGTAGGGTTTCTCCTGTGTGGTGATTGTCAGGTTTATGTTACTACAGTATCTGATGTGTGTAAAGCACCCGGCATAGTTACTGGCATGTGGAAGGTAATAAAAAATGGTAGCATTATGACTTATCAATGACAAGTTTGCTAACTGATCTCTGCGAAGGAAATAGAAGCACAATGGTCGTGAGCTCCCAGTGTTCATATCCACCTTTGTGCACACATGCACATACACAAGTGCACACACAGGCCCACACCTGTGTACACACTCGTACCTGTGTGTGCATGCACACACTCCTACCAGCATGGGCACGACGCAGATTTTCCTCCCAGCAGCTCCTTCAAGGAAGATACACCAGATGGGATTGGGTCTGCTTCATGACGGAGCAGCGCCCCCACATCAGAAAGGTATAATCGTTGAATCCATCATGTGGTGCGGCTCTGGTGAGGGCATGGCTCCTCGTCCTGCCCAATGGGTCGTGGAGGAATGTGTCCTCCTCCTGAGCAGAGAGCAGACATGGGCGGGCAGTTGCCAGGCAATGGAGCCAAGAGAACAGATGGCTGCTGCATAGCCTCCTCCTAGCCCCGCTCCCCGGCTGCTGGGGAAGAAGCCGGGCGGCAAAGATCCTGTAGATACCTCCCTCCCCTCACTAGGCCATGCAGCACTCTGTCCTCTTAATGGGCTTTGGGGTGACACAGCCCAGGCTGCACTCCTGCCCTGGCTCACCACCTACCAGCTGAGTAACTTCAGGTAGGATGGAGAAGCCTCTTGAGTGCCTGTAACAGATCCTAAGTCTCTGATCCTAGTATAACCTTAACTCTGTTCCCTAACTGTTAATCAGCGGGCAAGTAGCCTTATTTGATTAATCACAGCCTTGGGAAGAAACCCCTGGATAATTTTATCAAATATCACACCACCCAAATGTTCGCGCACGCGCGCGCGCGCACACACACACACACACACAAACACACACACACACACACAGTCCCCAGCTGTGGCAGACATGTAGGTGCCCGATATGTATCCTCGGGCCTCACCCCTTCAGAGTGATCCCACTAACTCCGGGAGGCCAGTGTCTGCATATCTTTGCCTGAGGGCTTTCTCTGAAACAGGGAAGGGTGTTCTGCCAGCAAAAGGCAGGCTGAAGTGCTGTGAGCAGCTGTCAACTATGAACAGAAGTGGGTGTACAAACACTCAGTCAGCTGAGATAACTTCAAGGTGTAATTTTGCACAGTCCTCACTGCGCTCTAGTCACTCCCTGTGATAGCTGGCACACCCTGTATTCGCCACCTTGCCATTCCTAGAAGTGTTCTCTGCTCATCCCAGTTCTTGTTTCAGAGTCAGCTTTTGGGAAGGAGAAATCCAAACTTTAAAAAACACACACATATTTTTATTGATTTCAGAGAGGAAGGGAGAGGGGAGAGAGAGAGAAAGAAATATCTCTGATGAGAGAGAATCATTGATCAGCTGCCTCCTACACACACCCCACTGGGGATCAAGCCTGCAACCCAGGCATGTGCCCTTGACTGGAATCGAACCCGGGACCCTTCAGTCCACAGGCCGATGCTCTATCCACTGAGCCAAACCAGCTAGGGCATCACCAGCCTTAGCTTTTTGATCCTATCATGGACATCTAAGCCTCTCCCCGATTCATAACCATTTTCCTGAGCCACCAATTCTGCTAAGTGTTCTAAGTATCTACTCCTGTCTTCCCAGCCCAACCCGTCCACCTCTGGCTCCCTCCCCAGTTTCAACCTGACAATGAATTCTAACCCTTGTTTCCTAACCACTCCCCATTTCTCAAGTACCTTTGGTTCTTCCCATTAGATCAGTTCTTGGAGGCCCGTTGTGCCATATGCGGTGCCATCTAGATCCTGTCTGCCAACCTGAGCAAGGACTTGATGGGAAACCTCAAGCCAGTCTCTAGGGGGTGACAAAGCGATAGGGCCACACCTTTAGACAGGAAATTGGGAAGGCTGAGACCTAAGTCCTAGATGATTCACCTCAGGCTGCTCAGGTTGGTACTGAGCCCGAGGGGCTGGGCTGACCATGCCATTGGCCTCAGAGCTGAGCTTGCCCAACATAAGGTGGGGCTGGGCAGGCTGAGGGCTTGGGCTTTCTCTGTGTTTGCCCCCCTTCTCCTGCAATTTCCTATCTTTTCCCCTTTAATTTTCTGGCGTATTTTCCTTTTCTTTTGACCTGTCAGCCGTAACTAGAGTCCTTAAGAAAAAAGTGCCCATGTGGGCAATTAAAACACTAGCCAAGGCTAATTCACATAGTTGCTCTGCATTTTAGACTCTTGAAAATCAAAACCCTAGATACAACTAAGAGACAAATGACAGAGAAATAATTTGCAGCACATATGACAAAAGGTTGATATTCTTAATAACATAAACAGAGGGCAGGGAAAAAGTAGGTTTACAGTTGTTGGTATGGAAAATAATACAACAATTATAAAACCTATATAATTTTATTAACCAATGTCATTCCAATAAATTTGATAAAAATAAACAAATGGGTTTAGCATTGAAAAATACAATCATTAATAAATAATAATGCCGAAACCGGTTTGGCTCAGTGGATAGAGCGTTGGCCTGTGGACTGAAGGGTCCCAGGTTCGATTCCGGTCAAGGGCATGTACCTGGGTTGCGGGCACATCCCCAGTAGGAGATGTGCAGGAGGCGGCTGATCGATGTTTCTCTCTCATCGATGTTTCTAACTCTCTATCTCTCTCCCTTCCTCTCTGTAAAAAATCAATAAAATATATTTTTTAAAATAAATAAATAAATAAATAAATAAATAATGCAAGAATAAACTGTTACGGATACTCACAACTGTACATCTACTTTTGCCCCCACCCTGTATCTTAAACTAAATAAGCAAAAAAACCATTGTAGAAAAGTGGACAAAGGACATAAAGCGGTAGTGCAAACAGATAGTGCACACATAAAAAAATCCAAAATCCATGCAAAAATAAATTCAAATAAGTCCAAATCTAAATTTTGTGAAGAGACCTCCTCATTAATAACCCAACCAAAGCAAATAAAAACATCCATTAGGTGCCATTTTTTTTTTTACCTTTTACACTGTCAATGATTAAAAAGAATAATGATGTGCCAGTGCTAGTGAGGTGTGGGGAACCTGCCTTTTCCTTGACTATTGGAGGGAGTATAAATTGGTACAACCTTTCTGGAGGGAAGTTGGACCACATATAACAAATGTGAAGTGGTATTGCAATTGTTCCTAAAAAATTTATTCAAGACCTTAAGAGGACAAATGGACAAAGACTCATTGTACATTTTTTAATAAAAGTAGAAAGCTGGACCTCACTGTTCTTCAAGACATTTTAAAAATTTTTTTGTATGACTCCACCACTAGAGGATACGCACCACTAGAGTAGGGAACCTTATCTGTCTCATTCACCACTGTATCTTTAATGCCTAAAACAGTCCCTAACACATAGTGTCTTTGAGTGAATAAATGAACCAATGAAAAGATAAATGAATCAAGAGGGAATTCATTAAATGGTTCACCCATAATTGTGAGCTCAGTCCCCATTGGGGGATGTGCAGGAGGCAGCCGATCAATGATTCTCTCTCATCATTGATGTTTCTATTTCTCTCTTCCTCTCCCTTCCTCTCTGAAATCAATAAAAACATATTTTTTAAAAAAGAAACAATAATGATAGTGAATGCTATGGAGTGTCTACTATATGCTTCATACTGTGTTAAGATTTCCTCATCCTATACTAGTATAATAAAGAGCTAATATGCTAATTAGGCCAAACAGCAGAACAACCTTCCAGACAACCTTCTGGACAAAGCCAGGGCTGCGAGGGCCAGGGCAGCTGGGGCTGTGAGGGCCGAGCCCCTTGCACAAATTTCGTGCATTGGACCTCTAGTCCTATAAAATAAAAGTCTAATATGCTAAGTGTCCGGTCATCTGGTCAGCCATTCAACCAATCAAAGCGTAATATGTTAATGATATGCTAAGGCTGCTCAACCGCTTGCTATGACATGCACTGACCACCAGGGGGCAGATGCTCTGACTGGTAGGTTAGCTTGCTGTTGGGGTCAGGCCGATCGGGATTGAGCGAGACGGTCCAGACACACCCTGGAACCCTCCCATGGTCCCTCATCGGCTGGCCAATCTCCCCCATCCTTCCCCGGCCCTGATTGTGCACTGGTGGGGTCCCTCGGCCTGGCCTGCGCCCCCCAACCCTGAGTGCACAAATTTTGTGCACCAGGCCTCTAGTGGATTATATAATTTAAATGTTGCAATAAACCTATGACATAGGTAGATACTATTATGCATAGTCAGGACTTCTCTCATTGAAACATACTGAAACCTAACAAATTAGCTTAGGAAAAACATTATTGGTCCATGTAACTGAAAAGTCCACAGGGTAGTTCTGGCTTCAGATTTAGTTGGATTCAAGGACTCAATGCCTTAACGATATAGTTTTTCTCTCTCTCCATCTCTTTTTCCTCTATGTTGGCTTGATTGCCAGAGAGCCTGCTCCACATGGAGGGTCCCTCAGTAGCTCTGAGCTTCCATGGGCCTAAAGACACTTGATCTCAGAAGGCAAAGCTAGCAAGTCCGCCAGGAAAGGGCCTTGGCTCTCCTTGAGCCAGCTGAACTCCTGGAGGCAGAAACTAGGGTTTCCTGACTAACCGTAGTTAGTGACTGCATCTCTGAGAAGGCCTGGGAGCAGGAGAAGTGGGGTCACCAAAGAGAAACTGGGCAGTTGAAAAGCATAGCACATCACAGATGTTTCCTGTAACAGATGAGGAAACTGAGGCACAGAAAGCCTCCGTAACTTCCTTAAAGACTCAGAGCCAGTAGGTAGTAGAATTTAGATTCAAAACCAGGCAGCTTGACTTTGTACTGTGATGGTTAATTTTATGTATCAACTTGACCAGACCATGGAAGGCCCAGATGTTTGGTTAAACATTCTGGGTATGTCTGTGAGTGTGTTTCTAGATGAGATTAACCTTTGAGTCAATAGAGGGAATAAAATAGATTGCCCTTCCCAATATGGGCAATCCTGTTAAAGGCATGAGTAGTAGATCAAAAGGTTGAGCAAGAGAGAAGCTGCTCTCTGCCTGCTGGCCTCCCAGCTGTGACATTGGTCTCTCCTGTCTGAGACTGGAACTTATACCATTGGCTCTCCTGGTTTTCTGGCCGTTGGACTGCAGGTTTTGGGACCCCTCAACCTCCATGATGGCTTGAGCCAATTCTTTATAATAAATCTCTTTTATATGTATGTAAATATAAATCTCATATATAGTTATATATACTTTATAAATACATTTTTATCTATCTATGTATCTATAGAGAACCCTAATACATTTAGCTACAAGACAATACTGCAAAGCTATATGCGTAGAAATGGAAGATGTCCATGACATGTTTCTAAGTTAAAAATAATCAGCTAGAATATGCTATCTGTTGAATCACCCCATTTATATAACCATATATACATGAAAAGCCTGGAGGGCTGTATACCAAACTGTTAACAAAGGGTTTCTGGGGGGCGGGGGGGTTGGTGGTATTCAGGAGGACTTTTGCTTTCTCATTACTTGAATTTTTTCCCTCACAAAGGTCAAGTATTTATGAGAAAAACAATATTTCCATTCTTGAGAAGAAATTTAAAAGTCAGTAAAATCAAATTTCACACCAAGATGGGAGTGAGAAGCAGGGAAATCAGCAATTGCTTCATGAACATGAGAACACAGGATGTGAAATGGCAGTATTTTCTCCTCTCTTCCCCTCTCTCCCATTGCACTCTTCATTGTATTTAATTTATTTTTAGTTTCCTGAGAAAGGCTGGAGAGGGTATGCTTGGTTGCTCTTCCTTTCCCCTTGGTTCTGAGAGTTTATCCATGCCAACTGGACCATAAGTGACTAAAAGAATCAACTGCACATCAGAAAACAGAGAGGGTCTGGTTCAGTGACTTAAAAAAAAATTGATTTGCCCCCCGCCCTTGAAAAACCAAACCCAAGTCAGGGAGGAGAACAGAAACCAGAATGCTTGATCTGTGAACATGGTTTGAAAGCCATTAACCTAATCTAACCCTATCGTTTCACAGAAGGGTCTCAGGTCTTCTGCTCATGGAGAACTGAACCACACATTCTTGAGTCTACACAGGTGCCTTGAAGTGCATCTTTTCTGGACATTCAGAGTCTGAGCAGCTCCTGAATTAAGCACAGGACAAGGTATCACTGGACAGTGTCTCTGTGTGCTGCACAGGTGAGAGATGCCTCCTTTTCTTTTTCCTGGTAGCTCATAGACTCTCTTTTTTTCTTTTTTAAGGATTATTGAAACTAGCACCCATTCTCCCCAGGGAACCAGGGTGTTATAGAGTTTTTTGCTCCCAGGAGTGGGTCAGGGTCAAGGGACACAAGAAAGAACAGCTGGGAAAAATAACTCAGTGGCAAGGCAAGGAGCTCACAGAATTAGGGTTGGGATTAGGTTTGAAATCTAGGATTAAATTTTACAGATATTAAGAGTAGGATTAATATTGGGGCTAGAGTTTGGATTGGATATTGGGGATAATGACCACATTAGAATGAACTATAATGATGAAAGGGTTTGAACTGGGAATTAGAGAGAGATGTTGGGTAAGGGCTAGAATGAGAGTTGGAGGGCCATCTTTTGTCTCTCAGTTCTCTACAAGTTCCTCCTTTTTGGTTTTATCGTCCATGGCTAAAGTCTTTGGACTCAGTATTACTAAGAATACAACAGTTGTGAACCCCTGAGTCACACCTGGCTCTTGTCCATACCACCTCAGTTGCTACTTCAGGGCTCTGGCTGCCTAAGCATTAATGGTATCTTTCACTAGATCTTATTGAGCATGTACATGGCTCTTTTGGGGCCAATGGTGATTAAAACTATTCCCAAGAGTCACATCACAGGTTTATCTGGAATGTAATCCACACTAGCAAGCAGCCAAGACAATTATGACAAAAGTATATCAACCAATTACCCCACACTTTGGTCCCCTAATTTGATGATGTCCTGACATTTTATGTCCTCTCTGAGCTTTTGTCCAACTAAGTGGGCATGTTATAGGAATTGGTTCAAAGACTCTTCAAAAAGAAACCTTGGTAACTACTAAGAGTGAAGAGCTAGTTAACTACAAATGTCATAGGAAAAAGCAGATGAACGCTGGGCCTCATTGCATACTACAGTGTGGTGAAAAGCTCACAGTAAGTTTCAGTCTTCTAGGGAAGTTCGTGGTGATGGAGACATTCCCCAGGATAATCTGATAAGGATGTCAACTCATATATGGATCTCATATTGATTAACAAATTATTGTGCCTTTTTATTCATTCAGCATGTTTATTTTCATTATATTTATTTAAAGATTTAAAAAATTTTTAAATTTATTTATTTTGAGAAGAGAGAGAGAGAGAGAGAGAGAGAGAGAGAGACATCCATGCGAGAGCAAAACATCAATTGGCTGCCTCCCGCAGGCCCCCTACTGGGGATCAAGCAGAAATCCTGATTAGGAATCCAACCAAGCAACCCTTAGGCGCATGGGACAATGCCTAACCCTCAACAAGTTTATTAAATGACTCACCAAATGTGCCCTGGGCATTGTGTATATAGCAGTGAACAAAACAGACATGATCTTTGGAGACGAGACACACAAATATTTAATTATATACTGTGATAGATGCTACAAAGGAAGAGAGTACCAGAGAAGATAAATATGGGGCGACATAATTTTAATTGGGACGGGGTGGGAGGCGGTCAGTGAAGATTTCTTTGAGAGAGTGCCATTTAAATTTAGGCCTGAAATAGTTTAAGTGGGAGTTAGTTTGTTGGAGAATTCTTGTTTTTTTTTTGTTTTTTTAAAAATATATTTTATTGATTTTGTACAGAGAGGAAGGGAGAGAAATAGAGAGTTAGGAACATCGATCAGCTGCCTCCTGCACATCCCCCACCGGGGATGTGCCCGCAACCCAGGTACATGCCCTTGACCGGAATCGAACCTGGGACCTTTCAGTCCGCAGGCCGACGCTCTATCCACTGAGCCAAACCAGTCCCGGCTGTTGGAGAATTCTTGACCTTGCCCATTGTTCTTTATATTTTGAATTTCAGGCTGCAATTTATTCCTTTTTTGGTGGTAGTCACCTTTTAGAATCTTTGCTACGAACATAAGTAACCTTCTTAGAGAACTGCAGGCTACAAGATGGGCCTCTGGCAGCCATATTTGCAGTACAAAACAAAGAGCCTTGACAACATACTGTTCCACTGGTTAAAGGCAACTATTGCTAGAATAGACCACCTGACATAAACTATACCAACTGGGATTCATAGATACGAATTACTGTCTGCTGGTTCTCAAATTTTTGTTGTTGTTGTTAATCCTCACCCGAGGATATTTTTCCATTGATTTTTAGAGAGAGTGGAAGGGAGGGAGCGGAGAGAGAGAGAAACATCCATGTGAAACACATTGATTGGTTGCCTCCTGCACATACCCCAGCCAGGGTTGGGGATGAACCTGCAACCAGGTATGTGCCCTTGACTGGAAATCAAACCTGAGACCTAGAGCTAACACTCTAACCACTGAGTAACACCAGCCAGGGCCTCTGCTGTTTCATGAAGTGAGGCGAGGCATGCTTGGACAGTCATGTTCTACTATGTTCACAGAGAAGCAGAGAAAGCAAGTCTGCAGAAAAGAATGAAGCAGCTTTGTAGAGAGAAGTAGTGGTGGAAGAACATTTGACCACAGAGAAAGATAATGTAGGGATAGCTATTTGGCTTCTTGTTAATATTTTTTAAATTTACTAAAAAACCCCACACACACTTTATTGTTGAGAGTGTTATAGATGTACCTCTTTTGTCCTACTCCCTGCTCATTGCCCCCTTCCATCTGGTTCCCATTCCACCCCAGGCCTTCACCACTCTATTGTCTGTGTCCATAGGTAATGTATATATGCTTATATTTGGATAATCTCTTCCTGCCCCTCACCCTTCCCTATGAGATTCCTCAGTCTGTTCCATGTTTCCATGCCTCTGATTCTATTTTAGTTATCAGTTAATTTTGTTCCTTAGATTTCTTGTTCATTTATTTTGATTTTTAGATCCAATTGTTGATAGATATGTATTGCCATTTTATTGTTAATTTAAATTTTTTAAAAAATTGATTTCATAGAGAAAGGGAGAAGAAGAGAGATAGAAACATCAATGATGAGAGAGAATCATTGATTGGCTGCCCCACACTGGGATTGAGCCTGCAATCAGGAATGTGCCCTGACCGGGAATCGAACTGCGGGAATCGAACTGTGATCTCCCGGTTCCTAGGTGATTGCTCAACTGCTGAGCCACATTGGAAGGGCTTGTTCATATTTTTAATCTTCTTCTTAAAGAATATCCTTCAACATTTCATGTAATACTGGTTTGGTGGTGATAAACTCCTTTAGCTTTTTCTTGTCTGTGAAGCTCTTTATCTGACCTTCAATTCTAAATGATAGCTTTGCTGAGTAGAGTAATCCTGGTTGTAGGTCCTTGCTATTCATCACTTTGAATATTTCTTGCCACTCCCTTCTCACCTGCAAGGTTTCTGTTGAGAAATCAGCTGACAGTCATATGGGTACTCCCTTGTAGGTAACTAAATGCTTTTCTCTTGTTGCTTTTAAGATTCTTTGTCTTTAACCTTTGGCATTTTCTCTAATTTTGATGTGTCTTGTGTGGGCCTCTTTGGGTTCTTGTAGTTTGGGACTCTGTGCTCCCTGGAATTGAAAGTCTATTAAATAGACTCTATTTCTTTCACCAGGTAGGGGAAGTTTTCTGTCATTCATTCATTCTTCTTTTTTAAAATATAGTTTTATTGACTTCAGAGATGAAGGGAGAGAGATAGAAACATCAATGATGAGAACCATTGATCAGCTACCCGCTGCACGCCCCTCACTGGAGACTGAGCCCACAACCAGGGCATGTGCCCTGACTGGGAATCAAACCATGACCTCTTGGTTCATAGATCAACACTCAACCACTGAGCCATGCCGGCCAGGCTCTGTCATTATTTCCTCAAATAGGTTTTCAATATCTTGGTCTCTCTCTTCTCCTTCTGGCACCCCCATAATGTGAATGTTAGTACGTTTGAAATTGTCTCAGAGGCTCCTAACACTATCTTCATATTTTTGGATTCATTTTTCTTTTTGCTCTTCTGATTGGGTGTTTTTTGCTTACTCATATTCCAAATCATTGATTTGATTCAGGGAATCCTCTACTCTACTGTTGAATCCCTGTAAGTTATTCTTTATTTCAGTTAGTGTATGCTTAATTTCTGACTGGTCCTTTTTCATGTCTTTGAAATTCTAAGATTCTTGAAAATTTCATTAAGTCCCTTGAAGCTCTCATTAAGATCCTTGAGTAACCTCTTAACCATTGTTTTGAACTCTGTATTCAGTAGTTTGCTTGCTTCCATTTCTTTCATTTGTGACATATTTCTTTGTCTCTGCATTTTGCTTGCTTCCCTGTGTTTATTTCTATGTATTAGGTAGAGCTGCTATGTCTCCTGGAATTGGTAGAATGGCCTTGTGTAATAGGTGTCCTGTAGGGCCCAGTGGCTCAGCCTCCCCAGTCACCTGAATTGGGGCTCTCTGTGGGCTGTGTGCAAAGTCTTGTAGTTGAGCCTTGATTGCTGTTGGCGTCAGTAGGAGGAGTTGACCTGCAGGCCAATTGGCTGTGAGGACCAGGTATGACTACAGTAGAAGAGCTGCTGTGCAGGAGACACCCCTATGGAGCAGGACTTGCTTCAGTGGGGCTTTGGTGCTCACTGAGTCTTTCCCTTGAGTGTGTCACTTGTGTATGTGTAGAGTTGTAATTTGGTATGGTCTGAAGCTGTCCACTGGGTGCACTGGCTCTGGGGTCTCCTGGGAGGTGCAAAGTCAGCCACTGCCTGGGACCCCCTGGCAGGAGCTAGAGAGATCTGCAGGTGGCTGCTACTTGTATTGGGCTTAGAAGTGCCCAGGTAAGGCCCAGCTGTGAAGCAAGGCAGGCTGGTGCTAGTGTCAGCTCTTGGGCCTTTTATTGATAAGCTTGGGGCATGCTGACACCAGGTGCTGCTTGTTTGAGAGATTTTAACAAAGTCTGACGCTTGAGCCAGGCAGGTCATTCATATAGAAAAGCCACAGCAAACAGCTTCAGTGGGACTGCAAATTGGATGGGGCGGGGTCTCAGGGAATCACCAGGGCAGAGCAAACAGTGTGGGCCAGGCTGATGGAAACTCAGATATGGCTGCCAGTCAGCTCTGTGATGGGGGATGTCCCAGCAAGGAACAATAAACCCTGGGAGCACCTCCTTCTGGGAGAAAGCTGCCCTCAAGCTCCTACCTGGATGCCAGACAATCCAGTTTCTCACCATATGTCCTTGGATTCCCCCCAGCCATTGCACAGAGGAAGTGGGACTGTGGAAGTTCGTGCACCACTCCTTTAAGAGGAACTGTGTGGGACAGCAGCAGCCTCTGTCATTCAGGCATAACCCCTGCTGGTTTTTACAGCCCGAAGTTATAGGGGACTTCTCTTCCCAGCTCTGGAACCCTGGGCTGAAGGTCTGGTGTGGGCCTGGGACTCCTTTCTTCTCACAGGAGGCCTCTGCAGCAGAGATATCCCCCCCGATTAAAAAAAAAAAAAAAGGCCCACGTGGGTGTCAGACCAGCCTGCTCTGCATCTCTGCCCCTCCTACCAGTCTTGGTATAGTTTCTTCTTTACTTTTCTAGTTGTAGGACTTCCATTCAGCTACATTTCAGGTGGTTCTGGATGGTTGTTCTGTATTTTAGTTGTAATTTTGATGTGGTTGTGGGAGGCAGCGTTTACCTACACCACCATCTTGGTTCTCCTCTGCTTCCTGTTAATGTTTTAGATCCTTGTTCCAGTCCTTCATGGATTGAGTTTGCTTCAATCTGACAGAGATTTGTGGACCCCACAAGTCCACAGAGAATGAACAAATAGATGGTATATACAGAAATAAAATAATAACATTTGGTAATAAAATTAACACAGGTAATACCCTCTGAGCCTCTTGTATCCCCACTGGGTTGGGGGTACATAGCTATTTCTACGAACCAGTCCTTTTGGAGCTAGGTTTTGTGAGGAGACAAACTTAAATTTCCAGGTGATATAATGAGATTATGTGGGCAGAGGAAGGAGGGGCCAATTCTGCCTTGTCAGGGTATGGAAGACATTGAATAAGTAACGTGTGGCTAAAGTAGGAGTGTGCTGGGCAAGAAAGAGGAAGGGCAGTTGGGGCAGAGGGGATTAGGAGGGACAAGGCCTTAGGAAAGAAATACTGGGTGCTCCACAAATGCTTGTTAAATTGAATAAATGGCAAACAGGTAGGCAAGCAGTTTGTAAGATGACAATCACATTTTTTAATATTTTTTTTATTTTTTAAATTTTGTTTTATTGCTTAAAGTATTACAAAGAGTATTATATATGTCTCCTTCCCCCCCACCCCCCTTGACATTCCCCCGGCCTCCCCTACCCCCCAGTGTCTTGTGTCCATTGGTTATGCTTATATGCATGCATACAAGTCCTTCGGTTGATCTCTTACCCCTCAGACAATCACATTTTATATTAAAGTATCCTTTTGGATTTAGGGTTTCCTTTTCAATATAGAAAAGAAAATTAAGATGTCAATAGTGTACTTAATCTCAGTTTGTTAAACTCATAGGCTGTAAGTCTTCCACAAATGTGGCAATTTTATGTCAGTTTAAGTGAAGATTTAAGGGCAGTATGAGTCCAGTGAGAGCTAGGTGTGCTGTATGGCTTCATTTATTCTATGGACTTTTGACAGAAATAGTTATTGAAGGTTTGTGAAAATCCACAAAGTCGAAACTAAATATTTATCCCAAATAAACCAGCACTCACATTTGGGGGTGATTCAGCATTAAATGGTTTGACTTTTCACAATCATTTGTCTTCATCATCAATAGCATCTTTAGGAAGAGGCTAAGCTAAATGTGATCCTTGCTCTTTAGATGCCAGAGCAGCCACATCAACGTTAACAAGTCCGCAGAGCACTAACGGGACGGCATCTACAGAAATTAAAGAACGTTTGGTAATAAAATCGATCTGGGGTCCCCACAAGGGTCGGGGCACACAGCAGCTATTTCTAAAAGCCAGAAAACCTTCCTTCCTGGAAGTGTCAGGGACTTAGAAGTTCACCCATAAGGACCTCGGCTGTGGGTCAACTCTCCAGGCGGTCTGGTGCAAGGTTCCTCCGTGTTGAAATTAGTCACCAACAGTCGCCTTCAGGTTACGTTTGGCTGGAGCTCAGCATGAGTTTCAGAACACAAGACACGGGGAGCTAAAGGACTCATTTCTTAGTGGCTCAAACTTCTTTGGTCACTCATCCATTTCCATCACTGACTAGGTCAGAGCTCCCCTGCAAAACCCAAACATGTCCACTCTAAGAGGGAAACAGGTTCTCCTAGTCGAGGCTTAGAGAACGGACTTGTGTCTCTGAGGCTGCGGGGTACCGAGAGGGGAGACAGCGGGCATGGACCCTGACCTGGACACAACTCTCCGGGAAGACCCAGACCCACTTCCGGGTTTGGAAGCGCTTCCTCCCGGCCCCTCCCCGCACCCAGTTACGGGGGTCTCTGAGCGCATGCGCAGCGCTCGGCCGCTGCTCTGGGACTGGCCCAACTTACCCTAAACAACTAAGCTGCTCCCCTCCCTCCCGCTTGGGGCATACCATTCACGTGTGTGGGGGGCAACGCGCCCCCCAGTAATCAGAAGTCGGCTCCCCTTCTTCAGACGTAGGGATGGGGGAAGGTAAGTTTGCCTCAGATTTTAAAAGTCCCAGGAATAAGAAAGCCTCAGGCCCGTCGCCGAGCGAGAGCCTGCCGTTGTAGGTTTGCTCCCAGCCCCATTCGCTTCCTTTGAGGAGCTGAACAAAGTGGCACGCCCGGATCCCAGCTGATCAGCTGCTGGGCTTTGGCGGCGGCTCTCCCGGGCGAGACCATTGTGACTTCTTGGGAGGGGTGTGTGACGGAGGGAGGGAGGGGGAGGAGCGGCCATTGTCCGGTCAGCGCAGCCTCCGGGGGAGGGGAGAGCGAGCGGGACCTGGAGCTTCACTGCGGCCGCAGCTACGCCGGAGCCGGCGGGGGCCTCAGGTCCTTCCCAGCGCGGCCACACGGGACATCGCTGTGGCTGGGAGCGGCGGTGGGAGCCGCCGAGGGCGCCGGGTCCTCGCTCCTGCCCCTCTCCCCGCGGGCCTCGGTTCACCCGCACGCCCCTCCTCCTCAACTCCCCTCCCACTCCGCTCCGCGCC